>NC_054743.1:3778751-3788666 GCF_018143015.1 Lytechinus variegatus
TGTGTGTCTGTCAAATTATTGCAAATTAGATTCCCAGTGTCTAAGGTAAACATAATTTACCGACGTAACACGAAAGCCTCTTTGGCCTAGTTTCCCTTCCAACTTTGTACCTCACCTCTTAATTGTATAGCTGCATTCTGTATAGCTTGCATATTCAAATGCGCACCAAAAATAAATTAACGTACAGGAAATGGTAATACCTCGGTCATATTTGCATTACGGCGGCCATACAGCGAGTCGAAAACAGCCGCTTTATTCATTTTATTCAAATTTCCTATATTTAGCTGGTACAAAAACTGTTAAAATGACTGTTTTCGACTTGCCTTAGAACAAATGTGACCGAGGTATTTAGCATACTAGATCAACAAGGATGGAGTGCATGCTGATGCGGATCCTGCCGGAGTAACACAATACAATCCAATAAGCGCCGTATTTGTTTTGAACAATAGTTGGGCTCTCAAAAGTACTGTGGTCTATTTTGTGACCTCTACTAAAAGAAGTAGTGGGTCTATACGGGGGTCTATATTCTGCACATGGAGGGTACAGTTATGTAGTGAATCCAGGGGGGGGGGATCCGGCCCGTGTGCCGGCCCCCCTTTGAGAGCCATTATCAATTTTGTTAATGTAAATATGCCATTTTACACAAGTGTGCTCCTTTGAAACTCACAACATGTATTTTAATGAGAATATGTCGTTCATACCCAAATGAGGACCTTCACTTTAGCCTGGTAAACACCCCTTTTCAAAATATATTTGGTTATTAAAATCCCGGGGGGGGGGGCCACTTCCATTCACGAGTGGATACCATGCGCGACCATGGGGTCTCGAAAAGCACCCTAAACACGTAATTTCCATTTTCTGAAAATGCACCCCTTAACAAGTATTGGCGTTTGAAACCCTACCCTTTACAAGTATTGGAAACAAAACGATACTCTTGGCAAATGTTCCCTGAAATGAACCCCTAAACAAGTAAAGGAATGTTTTATTGTTACGGGTCCTTCGGTCGTCGGCTTGACCTTATTTGGTTTAGAACGACCCCACCTTCGATCTACACCTCGCGCAAATCGGACCCTAAACACGAAGTGTTGGGGCAAAAAAGACATCCTTTATAAAACATTCTATCTTTGTTTTATCATCCCCGCAAATTCGACCCTAAACAAGTAATTTTCCTTGCGAAATAGATACCCTTTTTTCATTATTTTTGTGTTTTTGACACCCTTATCACGTTACGTACGTAAAGTGCCCTATCGTGAAAACGACATCCTTTTTACGTGTTTTTTTGGTCGCGCATGCCACTCGTCAATGTAAGTGCCCCCCCCCCCCCGGGATCAAAATGCACAGAGAGATGGTAGGCAATAAATATAACTCGAATGTTTACATTAAGAGTAGACCTATCATGCCTATAAAGAGGGAATTTACATGCTTAATTAAAAATGTGTTGATAAAATATCATTCGAACGTTGTGTTATAATCTGCTTCGCCAAGCAGGTTTTATGTAATATTGCTCTTTATAAAGGCAAGCATTAAACTACATTAAATGTCGAAATGTTGAGAAATATATTGGAAACCATATCAAAATGCACATTACGAAAAGAAACAAAATCAAGGTTCTAGTATGGGGACAAAACGAGAACAAGAGAACTACCCATTTGATGCTAATTGTAATTCCCCGAAAGCCGGACGTTGAAAATGACATGGGCAGTGCATTGCAAGCTGTATTTAACGGCTTACCCCATTGTCAAGGTAGATTTAAATTACCCCATTCTTGATTGCGGAGATTACCCTATATTCTTGAACATATAGAGGTGGTCTGAGTGGTGGCGGATTTCAATAGAAAGATGACCTCTTGATTGGTATATAGGGGTATGTCAAGGGGAGATTATCACTTTGTCAGCGCTGGTGACTGTCTTGTTACTTTGATGTTCCCCGATGTGCCTTCTATTCGAAAACCGTGTTTGCAACTAATCCCAATTATGAGACTATTTGGCATCAAAATGAAAGCCTAACTGCACCTCTTTCATAGACTTCGTTGAAAATAAAAATACTTACGTTTAAGGTAAAATTGGAATATAAGAAGGCGCTTTACAATATGTAAACCAAATATTGTCACTTTTAAGCTTTATTCTTTAAATCAAATGTAAAAATAAATGTAAAATAATCTCACAAGCCTAATCTAAATAGTGCGAGCGCGAAGCGCCCGCTTTTTTTTATTTTATTTCATGTATTTTGTCCTAAAATAGCATTCTGGCAATGCTTCTGATCCTAAACGAGATGAATGAATTTAGTACGCATTGATCGTTCTGATAAAAAAGGAATCTGTTAACGGCTGCTCGTAATTATCCGTAAATTAAAACGTTACATATTTCAACAATTAGATAATGCGAGCGCGAAGCGTGAGCTGAAAATATTTACTTTTCTACCTGAAGAATGGAAGTTCTAAGCAATTTTTGTAATCATGAAAAAGGTACATACATAACTAAGTAATCGATGCGAGCGCGAAGCGCAAGCGGAAAATTTGAGATTTGTAGGAGAATTTTGAGTGGATATGGATCACATTTAAAAAGGAACACATATGATTCATTATTATTACTTTGAGTTTTGACATAGGGCCGGAAAATTCTAAGAACAATATTCCATCATATGAAAATTATGACTGTCTTCCTATTTCTCTTCTTATCAAATCGCGAGATGAAACTTTTTGATATTCCATTCTGAAAAAGGGACAATTTATCATTAAATTAATTTATTAATCTAATAAGCCTAATCAGAGCGCGAAATCTGTCAATATTATAGCACTTCTATAATTATGAATAAGATGCATGAGTTGATATATTTTCAAAAATCAATGTGCGCGCAAATCGCCAGCCGAAAATTGTTGATAAACTGTCATAAAATGGAGATTTTAATTAGTTTAATATAATTAATATTGAAATTTTCATAACTCACCAATCAAAATGCGAGCGTGCAGCGCTAGCTAATATGTTTTCACAATCTGACATGAATAGGGATATTTTGATAACTAAAATAGAATACAGGAAAATAATAGGTACCTGACAAATCAAATTTTGTGAGAGCGCAGCGGGAGCAGAAAATGTTAATATTCAGACAATAATTTTTTTTTCAGAACACTTTTTAAAAATGAAAGTTCGATTTCCGAGTTAAAATATGTTATGTATATTGACTTAAAAATTTGATATTTTAAGTTCCATATGTGTAAATCACCTAAAAGGCAATGCGAGCGCGAAGCATGAGCGAAAATTTTATTTAATGACATGAAAGAATTCTTTTTAATTGTTTTTCCCTCATCTTATTTATTCAATCGTTGTCCTCCTCCTATGGTTTTTTCTCCTCTCTTTTCCTTTTTTTTTCTTTCTTTCACCGTTTTTTTGCTCCGCCAATAGAGGGAGGAGGGAGGGGCGGCCCCTTGCCCCCCCACTAGATCCAACTCAGGAACAATCTAACAGAAAGTACTAAACAAGCAGATTCAAGAGAGAAATTCTAATTTTTTTTTTTTTTGGGGGGGGGGGTAATAGCCTTTCCCGCCGCATGTGAAGCCCCCTATCGTTTACAGCCTACTGTGAACTGTGCAACTACTTTAATTTTTGGTGAAATTCATTCTCTCTTTCTATTTGTTCCGTAGCGTTTAGATACATGTTTTGTGCTTCACTTGTAAGTGGTATACAAATAATGTAAATTCATATTAATGGCGTGCGCTTCCCGATCTCCTTATCGAAATCAATATTAATGAAAGAGCACAATATTGTTCTCGCTCTAATGGGGGGGGGGGGGGGTGTCAGTGTTCTATCAAGCAAAAGACGTAGGCCTATATGTGCATAAGTTCATACCATTGGTGTAATGATAAAGAACCTGATGAATTCTGTTTTTGTATATCAACGTTATCATAAAGTTAATACAAATGACAATCAATATGATTCAGACGTACACCGCTTTAACTGATATAACATGCATCCAGAAATCGAAATGTCCGATGAATTCAAAACGTACATAGCAGGAATGCCATGCAATTCGGATGTTACAGCACTCTAAAATTAGAATAATCTCGTATTACAAATGTCAATTTTGCTAAAAATGCACATAAACTCATAACTTGATAGACTCTTGGGGATGATATCGTTGATATAAGAATCGCATCGACCGCGATATGCAATCAATTTTTATACTGCATCGGACTTGACACCCGGGGGGGGGGGCACTTCCATTCACGAGTGGATACCATGCGCCACCATGGGGTCTCGAAAAGCACCCTAAACACGTAATTTCCATATTCTGAAAATGTACCCCTTAACAAGTACTGGCGTGTGAAACCCTACCCTTAACAAGTATTGGAAACAAAACGATACTCTTGGCAAATGTTCCCTGAAATGAACCCCTAAATAACAAGTAAAGGAATGTTTTATTGTTAC
The DNA here is from genome assembly GCF_018143015.1 of Lytechinus variegatus. NCBI lineage: Eukaryota > Metazoa > Echinodermata > Echinoidea > Temnopleuroida > Toxopneustidae > Lytechinus > Lytechinus variegatus. The sequence continues at coordinate 3,783,176 of NC_054743.1, forward strand.
GGGTCCTTCGGTCGTCGGCTTTACCTTATTTGGTTTAGTACGACCCCACCTTCTACACCTCGCGCAAATCGGACCCTAAACACGAAGTGTTGGGGCAAAAAAGACATCCTTTATAAAACATTCTTTATAAATCTTTGTTTTATCATCCCCGCAAATTCGACCCTAAACACGTAATTTTCCTAGCAAAATAGATACCCTTTTTTCATTATTTTTGTGTTTTTGACACCCTTATCACGTTACGTACGTAACGTGCCCTATCGTGAAAAAGACATCCTTTTACGTGTTTTTTTTTGGTCGCGCATGGTATCCACTCGTCAATGTAAGTGCCCCCCCCCCCCGGACTTGACATCCCGCAAAATCTTTCCCATAATTAGATTGCTATCCATTCTCTTTCTTTTTAATCTAAATATAATCTATGTCTTTGAGGATCATGCTATGAAAACCCTTTATAACAAACATGATAAAGGAAAAACGCGTCTCAAGTTATACATGGTTCATTGCCTCAAATATACCAATCATCTTCGCTTGTTAATGTTTATATTATCACTGATATTATTATTCATGTTATTCGTATGTCCATCATGTCCATTAATATCACTTCAAAGTTCTAATTATCACCATCATCATCACTGTTATCATCATCATCATTCATTCATTATCTATTTCCAATCGTTCTCCAGTATCAATTTTATAGTTTATATCATTAAAAAATATGAAAGATAATAGTAATGATTATGGTGATGTTGGTAATCATGAACATTATATCCGTTCTGTGAGATAATTTATGCGATTTTACACGCTAATCGCTCCTCGATGATGGTGAAAGAAATCTTTTAAATAGCACAACAGAAGTCAGGATGGTAGTTACTGCATACACGTACTTTAATACACTACATTATTACAAAAGATTCCCCATCGGGCGGGCCAACGGTCTTTTGAAGTAGGTTTATCTATTGAAATTACGACAATAATCACGACAGCGGATATGGGGAATTAAAGACTGTGAGCGTCTAGCTCTCTCATTGTTTTCTGTGGCGAACCCGCTGAGCATGCTATTGTCAATGATTCTCTACTATACGGGTGAGTGATCTTGCTCTTTCATGATCATAGGCCTGGCAATGACTAAGAACAGTTCGATGAGTATCAATGCCAAGCAATCCTGAAAGGTCAATAACGTTCAATTCTCTTGATGGAGAAGTTTATATCATGGCCCTATTTGCTTTGGCTTTTAGGCCAGTAGTGTACTAACTAATATTAGTTATAAATAAATAATCACGTTCCATCTATTTTAGAGTAATGATCTAATGCTAATATATCACTCTACATATCACCCTGCAGCTTACGGCCCCATATCTTCACCCGTGAAGTACATAATTTTGAAGCTTAAATTATTGAACATAATGGAATCCTAGTATTGTAATGATAATCACTGCAATATAGATAAAAACATTAATTTAATTCTACTCACATTGATTTTACTTTAGAACAAACTCACCCCTCTTCTATTTCTTCTGTTTCTCCGTCGTTATTCTTCTTTTCCACCTTATTATTCTTTTTGTTCTCATCCTTCGCCCCTTCTTCATCTACTCTTCTTACTCCTTCTCCTTTTCTTTATCTTTTTTTCTTCTTCATATCCTTAGTAGTCTTTCATTATTCTTTTTTTCTCCACCTCATTCTTTTCTGCTGAAGTTCTTTCTTTTCCCTCCTCCCCCTTTTCTACGTCTCCTCTCTTCTTGTTCTTCTGCCCACCTGCTCTTCTTATACGTCTCCTACTGCTTTTCCTTCGTTCTTCTTTTTCTTCTTGCATCTCCTTTTTTTCTCTATCTTTGTTTTCCTCTCCGTATCCTTCCTCATCTCTCATTATTATTATCATCCCTTTTTACTGCTCCCCCATTCTACATGTACGTCTGCTTCTCCTTGGTAATTCTCAGTCTTCTCCTCCTCCTTCTCCCACCCCATCGATTCATGAAGATGAAATTATAATGAAATAATAGAAATGTTAACGAAGATAATACTTATAATAGAGAAATGAAGATGATTGCGATAGTAACAGCGGTGATGACGATATCGATAACTATGGGAGGTTATAGACCATGAACAGCACAAGATATCAGGAGCAATTTTAAATATGATTACATGACGATTTCGATACGAAATATTTATCATAAATCTAGATCTAGTACATTAATGTGCACTTCAGGGGCGGATCCAGCTTTCGCCAATAGGGGGGCCGATAAATATTTTCAGCAAAATTTTTCTCGATTGGCCGACATAATTCTATTTTTTGTTGGTTTTGTCAGGGGTAGTCCTAACTGAAGACTGAAGTTTTAAGTAAATGTTAGTTTTTATTGTTATAAACAAGATAAGGTATCTCATGTGGTCATAATATAAAATGCGAGCGCGAAGCGCGTGCAAAAAATTCGAAGATTCTAAGCAGTTTTTATAATAATGAACAAAGATAAGTATCCAACTAAACAATGCGAGCGCGAAGCGCGAGCCGAAACGTGAAAATTAAGGGACTCAATTAGGACTGTTTTTAGTGATTAGTGAAGAGGATACAAGTATCACCAATTAAATAATGAGTGATATTCCGACCTGAAAACTGGACGGTCTAAGTGCGTTTTTATTCAAAATTAAAGAACAAGCTTGTTTGCATGTCTCAAACAATTAAATGCAAGCGCGAAGCACGAGCTTAATTTTTTGATAAACTGACATGATACAGGCGCAGCGCGAGCTGAAAATTTTGATATAACAATTTGTGTAAATCAAACAAAAAAATGAAAGCTTGATGCGTGAGCTAAAATATTGTGTGCAAATTGATTTCAGAACTGGATATATAAAGTGCCATTTAATCCTCTTGAATGGGATTCATTACACAGTTAATGCGAGCGCGATGCGCGAGCGAATTTTTTATATAAAAGTCTGTTTTCCAATTCTTCCCCTCATCTTTTTCTTGTTTCCTTTCGGGGTCGGGTCGGCCGTTACGAGGCTGTAAATTACACATCATGGGTATAATAGCTCTTTCTTACTTTTCTTCCTGCTTTTCGTAGTTTCTATCAAGAAACACTTTTTTCTGCAGGTTGTCAAAAAAATAGGGGGGCCGGGGCCGGCTCGGCCCCCTCCTGGATCCGCACCTGCACTTATCTTTGTAGAATAATGAAATCGCCGCTCAATATCGATAATTCTGATGATCGCTAAAACATGTGAGGGTGCCGTGGCCGAGTGGTCTAAGGCGCCTGGCTATACATGGAAAGTCCGGGGTTCGATCCCCGGCTACGACACCTGTGCTCTTTTATCCTGCATTCAAATAAATGGAAATGCTTCACGCATTATTTGTAACTAGGTGTGTACTTTTTTTTTTAAGGAAACGTGGTACAGTGTGTTATAATATTGCCTCAAAAATACCTGACATTTGATGGAATTCTGTGCTTATATCGCTCATTTCTCAGCACTTTTACCATTTTCTTTCACAGCGCTATATGGCAAATATTTTTCATTTATACAAACAAACACTTCGTTGGTAAAATTCATTGCATTCTGATCGAACTAATTTTCTGATCGTTACCACAATTGGTATTTATCTTTAATTCCGAACATTACGTTTAATACGTTAAACCAATTAAATGAAGTTATACTTTAGTCTGTTATATGTTTTTATGTTGTACACTCATGCCCCGAGAGGGGATCGATAGTGTGAATAAAATGTAAATCTAAATCAGGGGTGGATCCAGCCTCCGCCAATAGGGGGAGGATGATTTCATTTTTTACCCATATTTTCCCCGATCGGCCGCCCAAGGTTGATATTTGTTTATTTCTTTGAATTGGTTGTCCCAGTAGCGTAATGATTATTAAAGTTATTTTCTAAGTCTTCGTCTCATCTTATTCACTCGCCTTCCTCCTCTTATGTTTCCCCTTCTTTTTCTCCTCTCTTTTTCTTTCTTTCCCCCTTTTTTTTGCTCCGCCAATAGGGGGGGGGGGCCTATGTAAATGTAAATCCAACCAAGAATTGGGTCTATACAACATAATGTCTAAAGGTCGGGGGCGGATCCATGACAGGGGGAAAAATTAGGTTCGCTTTCAAGGGGGGGGGGGCACTCTTCTGTTTTGGCTGCATTTTGCATTACAAATTTTAATTGTGCCTCTCATAATGTGGGGGGGGGGTAGAAAGGTAACTTTAAGGATGCTGATTCATTCATAGCATAGAATATTCAAATAGACGACCACAATTTCGTAAATATCCAGTCCACGCGCATGCGTACTCTCATTCCGAAGACGCAAGTCATGAATTTTGGGGAAAATGTTTTTAAACCCCCCCCCCCCCCACCTGATCACGAATTCTGCGAGAACACAACTCTGCTTTCTCATGAATATTGATTTCGATGCAGAAGCAGCAATCGGGATGCGCACGCATTTGGTCAAACAACGAAAAAAAAAGATTAATATTAATCGATGACAGTCGTTTTTAACACAATCGGACATTGATGTCGAGGGACATGGAATCGCTTATCTGGAGAACCCCTCTCAAATTTCCGAGTTTTTTCCCACTCTTTCAACTGTATTTCCTCCATTTTTTTTCTCACCCTTCCTCTTTTTCCATCCCAATATTATTTTCTTATTTCTCTCTATTTCCCCTTCCTTTCCTCTCCCTTTGACTTCTTAGTTTTCTTTTTCCTCTTTTCACAATCTCTTTTGGTCCCGCTTCTTTACAACATGGAGATAAAGAAAATTAAGAGACAATATGTTATCCTGGGGAAATTGTTGCCCGTCAAAATTTTTTAGAAACTATTTAAAACAGTTTCTAATAAATCTTTGTAAATCTTTGATCTATCTATGCCTAATAGTTTCAAGCTGTTCCGGTCATATTTATTTTATCATTCTATTTCCTTCTGTTTTTTTTTGGAGGGGGGGGGGGGCTCTCGACACTTGTTTGAGATGCGAGTAATAATTAATATTCTAAGTCGACGTGAATTCTACGAATGGCTTGGGCCTACGAAACGAAAATATGTGGAATCTTATTTTCCCACCTAAAACATCATGAATTGACTCTCTTCCAATTGCAAAAAAGAGGTTTTCATGTTTATTGCAGCAAATTCGTAAGATCAGTAACGATTTATGACATGTGCGTGATTTTTTATTAAGCTACCGTGGCTTTATGAATGCACCAGAACTTCCATTATAGATGCGAACCACAGTTCAGAACAGTGACGCGAAATCTCGATCCAACAGTCATATGAACATGATGAAGGCACACTTTTGTTTTGGTCGTAGAGGGAGCTATTTAGAATAAATTCTTAGGCCTTTCGACAGAAATTAAGACTTGCAGAAAGACGAACAAAAGAACGGTGGCATCAAAGGGCGTTTGATGGCGACCGTTCCTTTGAAGAAAAAGGAACGTTGGGCGGGAAAGCCGAAGCGAAAACCCGGATGCGAGAAGAACGATGAAGAACGGTGCATGGACTTTTGACAAGCTACCTTAGGGTTAGGGTTTAGG
>NC_054743.1:4689166-4783337 GCF_018143015.1 Lytechinus variegatus
GGCAGGTTCGAATCCCGCTGGTTCCAATTTTTTCTGACTTATGAATTATGATTTTCATACAGATCGAGCATACTGATCTTATGATTTTCATTACAGATCGAGCATACTGATCTTAAACAAATAGGAGTAATGCCGAAAATTTGTTAAACAAATTATAATCTCCTATAAAAAAGCCTCTTTATTTACTATCTATTGTCCACGGCGGACGGCATTTGAATAGTAATGAGTCAGAAAGAAGAGGATCGAGGGTATTTGAATTCCAGTTCATCGTGGCTAAGCCGTGAACCAGAATAGCCTGGTGGTTGAGTCGCTGCCCGGAAAGCAGTAGATGGCAGGTTCGAATCCCGCTGGTTCCAATTTTTTCTGACTTATGAATTATGATTTTCATACAGATCGAGCATACTGATCTTATGATTTTCATTACAGATCGAGCATACTGATCTTAAACAAATAGGAGTAATGCCGAAAATTTGTTAAACAAATTATAATCTCCTATAAAAGCCTCTTTATTTACTATCTATTGTCCACGGCGGACGGCATTTGAATAGTAATGAGTCAGAAAGAAGAGGATCGAGGGTATTTGAATTCCAGTTCATCGTGGCTAAGCCGTGAACCAGAATAGCCTGGTGGTTGAGTCGCTGCCCGGAAAGCAGTAGATGGCAGGTTCGAATCCCGCTGGTTCCAATTTTTTATGACTTATGAATTATGATTTTCATACAGATCGAGCATACTGATCTTATGATTTTCATTACAGATCGAGCATACTGATCTTAAACAAATAGGAGTAATGCCGAAAATTTGTTAAACAAATTATAATCTCCTATAAAAGCCTCTTTATTTACTATCTATTGTCCACGGCGGACGGCATTTGAATAGTAATGAGTCAGAAAGAAGAGGATCGAGGGTATTTGAATTCCAGTTCATCGTGGCTAAGCCGTGAACCAGAATAGCCTGGTGGTTGAGTCGCTGCCCGGAAAGCAGTAGATGGCAGGTTCGAATCCCGCTGGTTCCAATTTTTTCTGACTTATGAATTATGATTTTCATACAGATCGAGCATACTGATCTTATGATTTTCATTACAGATCGAGCATACTGATCTTAAACAAATAGGAGTAATGCCGAAAATTTGTTAAACAAATTATAATCTCCTATAAAAGCCTCTTTATTTACTATCTATTGTCCACGGCGGACGGCATTTGAATAGTAATGAGTCAGAAAGAAGAGGATCGAGGGTATTTGAATTCCAGTTCATCGTGGCTAAGCCGTGAACCAGAATAGCCTGGTGGTTGAGTCGCTGCCCGGAAAGCAGTAGATGGCAGGTTCGAATCCCGCTGGTTCCAATTTTTTCTGACTTATGAATTATGATTTTCATACAGATCGAGCATACTGATCTTATGATTTTCATTACAGATCGAGCATACTGATCTTAAACAAATAGGAGTAATGCCGAAAATTTGTTAAACAAATTATAATCTCCTATAAAAGCCTCTTTATTTACTATCTATTGTCCACGGCGGACGGCATTTGAATAGTAATGAGTCAGAAAGAAGAGGATCGAGGGTATTTGAATTCCAGTTCATCGTGGCTAAGCCGTGAACCAGAATAGCCTGGTGGTTGAGTCGCTGCCCGGAAAGCAGTAGATGGCAGGTTCGAATCCCGCTGGTTCCAATTTTTTATGACTTATGAATTATGATTTTCATACAGATCGAGCATACTGATCTTATGATTTTCATTACAGATCGAGCATACTGATCTTAAACAAATAGGAGTAATGCCGAAAATTTGTTAAACAAATTATAATCTCCTATAAAAGCCTCTTTATTTACTATCTATTGTCCACGGCGGACGGCATTTGAATAGTAATGAGTCAGAAAGAAGAGGATCGAGGGTATTTGAATTCCAGTTCATCGTGGCTAAGCCGTGAACCAGAATAGCCTGGTGGTTGAGTCGCTGCCCGGAAAGCAGTAGATGGCAGGTTCGAATCCCGCTGGTTCCAATTTTTTCTGACTTATGAATTATGATTTTCATACAGATCGAGCATACTGATCTTATGATTTTCATTACAGATCGAGCATACTGATCTTAAACAAATAGGAGTAATGCCGAAAATTTGTTAAACAAATTATAATCTCCTATAAAAGCCTCTTTATTTACTATCTATTGTCCACGGCGGACGGCATTTGAATAGTAATGAGTCAGAAAGAAGAGGATCGAGGGTATTTGAATTCCAGTTCATCGTGGCTAAGCCGTGAACCAGAATAGCCTGGTGGTTGAGTCGCTGCCCGGAAAGCAGTAGATGGCAGGTTCGAATCCCGCTGGTTCCAATTTTTTCTGACTTATGAATTATGATTTTCATACAGATCGAGCATACTGATCTTATGATTTTCATTACAGATCGAGCATACTGATCTTAAACAAATAGGAGTAATGCCGAAAATTTGTTAAACAAATTATAATCTCCTATAAAAGCCTCTTTATTTACTATCTATTGTCCACGGCGGACGGCATTTGAATAGTAATGAGTCAGAAAGAAGAGGATCGAGGGTATTTGAATTCCAGTTCATCGTGGCTAAGCCGTGAACCAGAATAGCCTGGTGGTTGAGTCGCTGCCCGGAAAGCAGTAGATGGCAGGTTCGAATCCCGCTGGTTCCAATTTTTTCTGACTTATGAATTATGATTTTCATACAGATCGAGCATACTGATCTTATGATTTTCATTACAGATCGAGCATACTGATCTTAAACAAATAGGAGTAATGCCGAAAATTTGTTAAACAAATTATAATCTCCTATAAAAGCCTCTTTATTTACTATCTATTGTCCACGGCGGACGGCATTTGAATAGTAATGAGTCAGAAAGAAGAGGATCGAGGGTATTTGAATTCCAGTTCATCGTGGCTAAGCCGTGAACCAGAATAGCCTGGTGGTTGAGTCGCTGCCCGGAAAGCAGTAGATGGCAGGTTCGAATCCCGCTGGTTCCAATTTTTTCTGACTTATGAATTATGATTTTCATACAGATCGAGCATACTGATCTTATGATTTTCATTACAGATCGAGCATACTGATCTTAAACAAATAGGAGTAATGCCGAAAATTTGTTAAACAAATTATAATCTCCTATAAAAGCCTCTTTATTTACTATCTATTGTCCACGGCGGACGGCATTTGAATAGTAATGAGTCAGAAAGAAGAGGATCGAGGGTATTTGAATTCCAGTTCATCGTGGCTAAGCCGTGAACCAGAATAGCCTGGTGGTTGAGTCGCTGCCCGGAAAGCAGTAGATGGCAGGTTCGAATCCCGCTGGTTCCAATTTTTTCTGACTTATGAATTATGATTTTCATACAGATCGAGCATACTGATCTTATGATTTTCATTACAGATCGAGCATACTGATCTTAAACAAATAGGAGTAATGCCGAAAATTTGTTAAACAAATTATAATCTCCTATAAAAGCCTCTTTATTTACTATCTATTGTCCACGGCGGACGGCATTTGAATAGTAATGAGTCAGAAAGAAGAGGATCGAGGGTATTTGAATTCCAGTTCATCGTGGCTAAGCCGTGAACCAGAATAGCCTGGTGGTTGAGTCGCTGCCCGGAAAGCAGTAGATGGCAGGTTCGAATCCCGCTGGTTCCAATTTTTTCTGACTTATGAATTATGATTTTCATACAGATCGAGCATACTGATCTTATGATTTTCATTACAGATCGAGCATACTGATCTTAAACAAATAGGAGTAATGCCGAAAATTTGTTAAACAAATTATAATCTCCTATAAAAGCCTCTTTATTTACTATCTATTGTCCACGGCGGACGGCATTTGAATAGTAATGAGTCAGAAAGAAGAGGATCGAGGGTATTTGAATTCCAGTTCATCGTGGCTAAGCCGTGAACCAGAATAGCCTGGTGGTTGAGTCGCTGCCCGGAAAGCAGTAGATGGCAGGTTCGAATCCCGCTGGTTCCAATTTTTTATGACTTATGAATTATGATTTTCATACAGATCGAGCATACTGATCTTATGATTTTCATTACAGATCGAGCATACTGATCTTAAACAAATAGGAGTAATGCCGAAAATTTGTTAAACAAATTATAATCTCCTATAAAAGCCTCTTTATTTACTATCTATTGTCCACGGCGGACGGCATTTGAATAGTAATGAGTCAGAAAGAAGAGGATCGAGGGTATTTGAATTCCAGTTCATCGTGGCTAAGCCGTGAACCAGAATAGCCTGGTGGTTGAGTCGCTGCCCGGAAAGCAGTAGATGGCAGGTTCGAATCCCGCTGGTTCCAATTTTTTCTGACTTATGAATTATGATTTTCATACAGATCGAGCATACTGATCTTATGATTTTCATTACAGATCGAGCATACTGATCTTAAACAAATAGGAGTAATGCCGAAAATTTGTTAAACAAATTATAATCTCCTATAAAAGCCTCTTTATTTACTATCTATTGTCCACGGCGGACGGCATTTGAATAGTAATGAGTCAGAAAGAAGAGGATCGAGGGTATTTGAATTCCAGTTCATCGTGGCTAAGCCGTGAACCAGAATAGCCTGGTGGTTGAGTCGCTGCCCGGAAAGCAGTAGATGGCAGGTTCGAATCCCGCTGGTTCCAATTTTTTCTGACTTATGAATTATGATTTTCATACAGATCGAGCATACTGATCTTATGATTTTCATTACAGATCGAGCATACTGATCTTAAACAAATAGGAGTAATGCCGAAAATTTGTTAAACAAATTATAATCTCCTATAAAAGCCTCTTTATTTACTATCTATTGTCCACGGCGGACGGCATTTGAATAGTAATGAGTCAGAAAGAAGAGGATCGAGGGTATTTGAATTCCAGTTCATCGTGGCTAAGCCGTGAACCAGAATAGCCTGGTGGTTGAGTCGCTGCCCGGAAAGCAGTAGATGGCAGGTTCGAATCCCGCTGGTTCCAATTTTTTCTGACTTATGAATTATGATTTTCATACAGATCGAGCATACTGATCTTATGATTTTCATTACAGATCGAGCATACTGATCTTAAACAAATAGGAGTAATGCCGAAAATTTGTTAAACAAATTATAATCTCCTATAAAAGCCTCTTTATTTACTATCTATTGTCCACGGCGGACGGCATTTGAATAGTAATGAGTCAGAAAGAAGAGGATCGAGGGTATTTGAATTCCAGTTCATCGTGGCTAAGCCGTGAACCAGAATAGCCTGGTGGTTGAGTCGCTGCCCGGAAAGCAGTAGATGGCAGGTTCGAATCCCGCTGGTTCCAATTTTTTCTGACTTATGAATTATGATTTTCATACAGATCGAGCATACTGATCTTATGATTTTCATTACAGATCGAGCATACTGATCTTAAACAAATAGGAGTAATGCCGAAAATTTGTTAAACAAATTATAATCTCCTATAAAAGCCTCTTTATTTACTATCTATTGTCCACGGCGGACGGCATTTGAATAGTAATGAGTCAGAAAGAAGAGGATCGAGGGTATTTGAATTCCAGTTCATCGTGGCTAAGCCGTGAACCAGAGTAGCCTGGTGGTTGAGTCGCTGCCCGGAAAGCAGTAGATGGCAGGTTCGAATCCCGCTGGTTCCAATTTTTTCTGACTTATGAATTATGATTTTCATACAGATCGAGCATACTGATCTTATGATTTTCATTACAGATCGAGCATACTGATCTTAAACAAATAGGAGTAATGCCGAAAATTTGTTAAACAAATTATAATCTCCTATAAAAGCCTCTTTATTTACTATCTATTGTCCACGGCGGACGGCATTTGAATAGTAATGAGTCAGAAAGAAGAGGATCGAGGGTATTTGAATTCCAGTTCATCGTGGCTAAGCCGTGAACCAGAATAGCCTGGTGGTTGAGTCGCTGCCCGGAAAGCAGTAGATGGCAGGTTCGAATCCCGCTGGTTCCAATTTTTTCTGACTTATGAATTATGATTTTCATACAGATCGAGCATACTGATCTTATGATTTTCATTACAGATCGAGCATACTGATCTTAAACAAATAGGAGTAATGCCGAAAATTTGTTAAACAAATTATAATCTCCTATAAAAGCCTCTTTATTTACTATCTATTGTCCACGGCGGACGGCATTTGAATAGTAATGAGTCAGAAAGAAGAGGATCGAGGGTATTTGAATTCCAGTTCATCGTGGCTAAGCCGTGAACCAGAATAGCCTGGTGGTTGAGTCGCTGCCCGGAAAGCAGTAGATGGCAGGTTCGAATCCCGCTGGTTCCAATTTTTTATGACTTATGAATTATGATTTTCATACAGATCGAGCATACTGATCTTATGATTTTCATTACAGATCGAGCATACTGATCTTAAACAAATAGGAGTAATGCCGAAAATTTGTTAAACAAATTATAATCTCCTATAAAAGCCTCTTTATTTACTATCTATTGTCCACGGCGGACGGCATTTGAATAGTAATGAGTCAGAAAGAAGAGGATCGAGGGTATTTGAATTCCAGTTCATCGTGGCTAAGCCGTGAACCAGAATAGCCTGGTGGTTGAGTCGCTGCCCGGAAAGCAGTAGATGGCAGGTTCGAATCCCGCTGGTTCCAATTTTTTCTGACTTATGAATTATGATTTTCATACAGATCGAGCATACTGATCTTATGATTTTCATTACAGATCGAGCATACTGATCTTAAACAAATAGGAGTAATGCCGAAAATTTGTTAAACAAATTATAATCTCCTATAAAAGCCTCTTTATTTACTATCTATTGTCCACGGCGGACGGCATTTGAATAGTAATGAGTCAGAAAGAAGAGGATCGAGGGTATTTGAATTCCAGTTCATCGTGGCTAAGCCGTGAACCAGAATAGCCTGGTGGTTGAGTCGCTGCCCGGAAAGCAGTAGATGGCAGGTTCGAATCCCGCTGGTTCCAATTTTTTCTGACTTATGAATTATGATTTTCATACAGATCGAGCATACTGATCTTATGATTTTCATTACAGATCGAGCATACTGATCTTAAACAAATAGGAGTAATGCCGAAAATTTGTTAAACAAATTATAATCTCCTATAAAAGCCTCTTTATTTACTATCTATTGTCCACGGCGGACGGCATTTGAATAGTAATGAGTCAGAAAGAAGAGGATCGAGGGTATTTGAATTCCAGTTCATCGTGGCTAAGCCGTGAACCAGAATAGCCTGGTGGTTGAGTCGCTACCCGGAAAGCAGTAGATGGCAGGTTCGAATCCCGCTGGTTCCAATTTTTTCTGACTTATGAATTATGATTTTCATACAGATAGAGCATACTGATCTTATGATTTTCATTACAGATCGAGCATACTGATCTTAAACAAATAGGAGTAATGCCGAAAATTTGTTAAACAAATTATAATCTCCTATAAAAGCCTCTTTATTTACTATCTATTGTCCACGGCGGACGGCATTTGAATAGTAATGAGTCAGAAAGAAGAGGATCGAGGGTATTTGAATTCCAGTTCATCGTGGCTAAGCAGTGAACCAGAATAGCCTGGTGGTTGAGTCGCTGCCCGGAAAGCAGTAGATGGCAGGTTCGAATCCCGCTGGTTCCAATTTTTTCTGACTTATGAATTATGATTTTCATACAGATCGAGCATACTGATCTTATGATTTTCATTACAGATCGAGCATACTGATCTTAAACAAATAGGAGTAATGCCGAAAATTTGTTAAACAAATTATAATCTCCTATAAAAGCCTCTTTATTTACTATCTATTGTCCACGGCGGACGGCATTTGAATAGTAATGAGTCAGAAAGAAGAGGATCGAGGGTATTTGAATTCCAGTTCATCGTGGCTAAGCCGTGAACCAGAATAGCCTGGTGGTTGAGTCGCTGCCCGGAAAGCAGTAGATGGCAGGTTCGAATCCCGCTGGTTCCAATTTTTTCTGACTTATGAATTATGATTTTCATACAGATCGAGCATACTGATCTTATGATTTTCATTACAGATCGAGCATACTGATCTTAAACAAATAGGAGTAATGCCGAAAATTTGTTAAACAAATTATAATCTCCTATAAAAGCCTCTTTATTTACTATCTATTGTCCACGGCGGACGGCATTTGAATAGTAATGAGTCAGAAAGAAGAGGATCGAGGGTATTTGAATTCCAGTTCATCGTGGCTAAGCCGTGAACCAGAATAGCCTGGTGGTTGAGTCGCTGCCCGGAAAGCAGTAGATGGCAGGTTCGAATCCCGCTGGTTCCAATTTTTTCTGACTTATGAATTATGATTTTCATACAGATCGAGCATACTGATCTTATGATTTTCATTACAGATCGAGCATACTGATCTTAAACAAATAGGAGTAATGCCGAAAATTTGTTAAACAAATTATAATCTCCTATAAAAAAGCCTCTTTATTTACTATCTATTGTCCACGGCGGACGGCATTTGAATAGTAATGAGTCAGAAAGAAGAGGATCGAGGGTATTTGAATTCCAGTTCATCGTGGCTAAGCCGTGAACCAGAATAGCCTGGTGGTTGAGTCGCTGCCCGGAAAGCAGTAGATGGCAGGTTCGAATCCCGCTGGTTCCAATTTTTTCTGACTTATGAATTATGATTTTCATACAGATCGAGCATACTGATCTTATGATTTTCATTACAGATCGAGCATACTGATCTTAAACAAATAGGAGTAATGCCGAAAATTTGTTAAACAAATTATAATCTCCTATAAAAAAGCCTCTTTATTTACTATCTATTGTCCACGGCGGACGGCATTTGAATAGTAATGAGTCAGAAAGAAGAGGATCGAGGGTATTTGAATTCCAGTTCATCGTGGCTAAGCCGTGAACCAGAATAGCCTGGTGGTTGAGTCGCTACCCGGAAAGCAGTAGATGGCAGGTTCGAATCCCGCTGGTTCCAATTTTTTCTGACTTATGAATTATGATTTTCATACAGATAGAGCATACTGATCTTATGATTTTCATTACAGATCGAGCATACTGATCTTAAACAAATAGGAGTAATGCCGAAAATTTGTTAAACAAATTATAATCTCCTATAAAAAAGCCTCTTTATTTACTATCTATTGTCCACGGCGGACGGCATTTGAATAGTAATGAGTCAGAAAGAAGAGGATCGAGGGTATTTGAATTCCAGTTCATCGTGGCTAAGCAGTGAACCAGAATAGCCTGGTGGTTGAGTCGCTGCCCGGAAAGCAGTAGATGGCAGGTTCGAATCCCGCTGGTTCCAATTTTTTCTGACTTATGAATTATGATTTTCATACAGATCGAGCATACTGATCTTATGATTTTCATTACAGATCGAGCATACTGATCTTAAACAAATAGGAGTAATGCCGAAAATTTGTTAAACAAATTATAATCTCCTATAAAAGCCTCTTTATTTACTATCTATTGTCCACGGCGGACGGCATTTGAATAGTAATGAGTCAGAAAGAAGAGGATCGAGGGTATTTGAATTCCAGTTCATCGTGGCTAAGCCGTGAACCAGAATAGCCTGGTGGTTGAGTCGCTGCCCGGAAAGCAGTAGATGGCAGGTTCGAATCCCGCTGGTTCCAATTTTTTCTGACTTATGAATTATGATTTTCATACAGATCGAGCATACTGATCTTATGATTTTCATTACAGATCGAGCATACTGATCTTAAACAAATAGGAGTAATGCCGAAAATTTGTTAAACAAATTATAATCTCCTATAAAAGCCTCTTTATTTACTATCTATTGTCCACGGCGGACGGCATTTGAATAGTAATGAGTCAGAAAGAAGAGGATCGAGGGTATTTGAATTCCAGTTCATCGTGGCTAAGCCGTGAACCAGAATAGCCTGGTGGTTGAGTCGCTACCGGAAAGCAGTAGATGGCAGGTTCGAATCCCGCTGGTTCCAATTTTTTCTGACTTATGAATTATGATTTTCATACAGATAGAGCATACTGATCTTATGATTTTCATTACAGATCGAGCATACTGATCTTAAACAAATAGGAGTAATGCCGAAAATTTGTTAAACAAATTATAATCTCCTATAAAAGCCTCTTTATTTACTATCTATTGTCCACGGCGGACGGCATTTGAATAGTAATGAGTCAGAAAGAAGAGGATCGAGGGTATTTGAATTCCAGTTCATCGTGGCTAAGCCGTGAACCAGAATAGCCTGGTGGTTGAGTCGCTGCCGGAAAGCAGTAGATGGCAGGTTCGAATCCCGCTGGTTCCAATTTTTTCTGACTTATGAATTATGATTTTCATACAGATCGAGCATACTGATCTTATGATTTTCATTACAGATCGAGCATACTGATCTTAAACAAATAGGAGTAATGCCGAAAATTTGTTAAACAAATTATAATCTCCTATAAAAGCCTCTTTATTTACTATCTATTGTCCACGGCGGACGGCATTTGAATAGTAATGAGTCAGAAAGAAGAGGATCGAGGGTATTTGAATTCCAGTTCATCGTGGCTAAGCCGTGAACCAGAATAGCCTGGTGGTTGAGTCGCTACCCGGAAAGCAGTAGATGGCAGGTTCGAATCCCGCTGGTTCCAATTTTTTCTGACTTATGAATTATGATTTTCATACAGATAGAGCATACTGATCTTATGATTTTCATTACAGATCGAGCATACTGATCTTAAACAAATAGGAGTAATGCCGAAAATTTGTTAAACAAATTATAATCTCCTATAAAAGCCTCTTTATTTACTATCTATTGTCCACGGCGGACGGCATTTGAATAGTAATGAGTCAGAAAGAAGAGGATCGAGGGTATTTGAATTCCAGTTCATCGTGGCTAAGCAGTGAACCAGAATAGCCTGGTGGTTGAGTCGCTGCCCGGAAAGCAGTAGATGGCAGGTTCGAATCCCGCTGGTTCCAATTTTTTCTGACTTATGAATTATGATTTTCATACAGATCGAGCATACTGATCTTATGATTTTCATTACAGATCGAGCATACTGATCTTAAACAAATAGGAGTAATGCCGAAAATTTGTTAAACAAATTATAATCTCCTATAAAAGCCTCTTTATTTACTATCTATTGTCCACGGCGGACGGCATTTGAATAGTAATGAGTCAGAAAGAAGAGGATCGAGGGTATTTGAATTCCAGTTCATCGTGGCTAAGCCGTGAACCAGAATAGCCTGGTGGTTGAGTCGCTGCCCGGAAAGCAGTAGATGGCAGGTTCGAATCCCGCTGGTTCCAATTTTTTCTGACTTATGAATTATGATTTTCATACAGATCGAGCATACTGATCTTATGATTTTCATTACAGATCGAGCATACTGATCTTAAACAAATAGGAGTAATGCCGAAAATTTGTTAAACAAATTATAATCTCCTATAAAAAGCCTCTTTATTTACTATCTATTGTCCACGGCGGACGGCATTTGAATAGTAATGAGTCAGAAAGAAGAGGATCGAGGGTATTTGAATTCCAGTTCATCGTGGCTAAGCCGTGAACCAGAATAGCCTGGTGGTTGAGTCGCTACCCGGAAAGCAGTAGATGGCAGGTTCGAATCCCGCTGGTTCCAATTTTTTCTGACTTATGAATTATGATTTTCATACAGATAGAGCATACTGATCTTATGATTTTCATTACAGATCGAGCATACTGATCTTAAACAAATAGGAGTAATGCCGAAAATTTGTTAAACAAATTATAATCTCCTATAAAAGCCTCTTTATTTACTATCTATTGTCCACGGCGGACGGCATTTGAATAGTAATGAGTCAGAAAGAAGAGGATCGAGGGTATTTGAATTCCAGTTCATCGTGGCTAAGCCGTGAACCAGAATAGCCTGGTGGTTGAGTCGCTGCCCGGAAAGCAGTAGATGGCAGGTTCGAATCCCGCTGGTTCCAATTTTTTCTGACTTATGAATTATGATTTTCATACAGATCGAGCATACTGATCTTATGATTTTCATTACAGATCGAGCATACTGATCTTAAACAAATAGGAGTAATGCCGAAAATTTGTTAAACAAATTATAATCTCCTATAAAAGCCTCTTTATTTACTATCTATTGTCCACGGCGGACGGCATTTGAATAGTAATGAGTCATAAAGAAGAGGATCGAGGGTATTTGAATTCCAGTTCATCGTGGCTAAGCCGTGAACCAGAATAGCCTGGTGGTTGAGTCGCTGCCCGGAAAGCAGTAGGTGGCAGGTTCGAATCCCGCTGGTTCCAATTTTTTATGACTTATGAATTATGATTTTCATACAGATCGAGCATACTGATCTTATGATTTTCATTACAGATCGAGCATACTGATCTTAAACAAATAGGAGTAATGCCGAAAATTTGTTAAACAAATTATAATCTCCTATAAAAAAGCCTCTTTATTTACTATCTATTGTCCACGGCGGACGGCATTTGAATAGTAATGAGTCAGAAAGAAGAGGATCGAGGGTATTTGAATTCCAGTTCATCGTGGCTAAGCCGTGAACCAGAATAGCCTGGTGGTTGAGTCGCTGCCCGGAAAGCAGTAGATGGCAGGTTCGAATCCCGCTGGTTCCAATTTTTTCTGACTTATGAATTATGATTTTCATACAGATCGAGCATACTGATCTTATGATTTTCATTACAGATCGAGCATACTGATCTTAAACAAATAGGAGTAATGCCGAAAATTTGTTAAACAAATTATAATCTCCTATAAAAAAGCCTCTTTATTTACTATCTATTGTCCACGGCGGACGGCATTTGAATAGTAATGAGTCAGAAAGAAGAGGATCGAGGGTATTTGAATTCCAGTTCATCGTGGCTAAGCCGTGAACCAGAATAGCCTGGTGGTTGAGTCGCTGCCCGGAAAGCAGTAGATGGCAGGTTCGAATCCCGCTGGTTCCAATTTTTTCTGACTTATGAATTATGATTTTCATACAGATCGAGCATACTGATCTTATGATTTTCATTACAGATCGAGCATACTGATCTTAAACAAATAGGAGTAATGCCGAAAATTTGTTAAACAAATTATAATCTCCTATAAAAGCCTCTTTATTTACTATCTATTGTCCACGGCGGACGGCATTTGAATAGTAATGAGTCAGAAAGAAGAGGATCGAGGGTATTTGAATTCCAGTTCATCGTGGCTAAGCCGTGAACCAGAATAGCCTGGTGGTTGAGTCGCTGCCCGGAAAGCAGTAGATGGCAGGTTCGAATCCCGCTGGTTCCAATTTTTTATGACTTATGAATTATGATTTTCATACAGATCGAGCATACTGATCTAATGATTTTCATTACAGATCGAGCATACTGATCTTAAACAAATAGGAGTAATGCCGAAAATTTGTTAAACAAATTATAATCTCCTATAAAAGCCTCTTTATTTACTATCTATTGTCCACGGCGGACGGCATTTGAATAGTAATGAGTCAGAAAGAAGAGGATCGAGGGTATTTGAATTCCAATTCATCGTGGCTAAGCCGTGAACCAGAATAGCCTGGTGGTTGAGTCGCTGCCCGGAAAGCAGTAGATGGCAGGTTCGAATCCCGCTGGTTCCAATTTTTTCTGACTTATGAATTATGATTTTCATACAGATCGAGCATACTCATCTTATGATTTTCATTACAGATCGAGCATACTGATCTTAAACAAATAGGAGTAATGCCGAAAATTTGTTAAACAAAAGTTTAGTTTATATACTTAGAGTCCTTCCAAGATTACAAAAAGTGCTTAGCATTTCCATTATTCAAGTAAAAAAGTCAAAAAATTTTCAGCTCACGCTTCGCGCTCACAATATTTGAATGTTGTAATATGTAACGTCTTCATGGCTAAATGGAAGCAGTCCACAACAGGTACAATTTAGAGCAGTTCAAAACGGATACAAAATTTTTCTTCTCACGCTCTGCGCTTGCAATATTAATGTAAGGAAGATCCCCACTTACTCCTCCTTTTCATGATTTACAAAACTAATTGAATAGAGTGTCTTGTTCAGTAGGTCTAAATCTCGATTTTTTTTGCTCACGCTTCGTACTCGCATGTTTAATTATATACCTATTCTGTTAATGTGCTAAGAATTTCCATTCCTTAGGTAAATATGTCAAAAAAAAATCGGCTCGTGCTTCGCGCTCCCCTTATTTGATTTTTAAAAATGTATAACGTCTTCATGGCTAATTGCAAGCAAGTATTTAACAGTACCTTTCCATCACTTCATTTCTGCTCACTCTTTACGTGCGTACTAATTATTAACTTGCATACACATTTTTTTTTTCAGGAAAACAAACATTTCCTAGAATGTTTAAAATTTTAGGAAAAGATTTCCAAACAATTTAGCTCGCGCTTCGCGCTCGCATTATATAAATAAGGGTTATGGTATTATACATTTATGCTTCATAAGAATAAAGCTAAAAAGTGACCATTAGGACTACCCCTTCAAAGAAACAAAAAATCCCGGCAAAAATCATATTCGAGCGGCCGATCGGGGAAAATATGGCTAAAAAAAATTCCGGGCCCCCTATTGGCGCAGGCTGGATCCGCCCCTGGGTGAGGGTCATATATTAACCAAAGCCGGCATTTTATTTATTATTTTTCTTTTTTTTTTTTGGGGGGGGGGGCTGACAGTTTAAATAGCTGCCTGGCTAAATTTTACGAATTATATGAGTCTGTGTCTCCCCTAAAATAACAACAACAATATCCTGTACATCATTACGTGAGACCACAATGCCTTTGTTGACTTTTAGTTTGATCAAGCATCACAGATTATGATTTATTTCGAAGTGTGAAGGCAATAATTACACTGAGATAGACTTTGTGAGGACCCGTTCAATTTTTATGAAGTTTTTCATTGTTTTTCTGGTCTTAGTGACTTACCGGTATACCGAAACCGAAATTGAATTGAATTGACATTGGCATTGGACGACAAAGTGTACGTGGCCACCCGAATACATAGCTTTCTTCTTCACCAAAAAAAAAAAAGAATACTAGCTGGCCAGTCTTGCCCCCCCCCCCACCGGCCCCCCAAAAGTACAACACAAATAATGAGCCGGCTGTGGCTCATAAAAATTCCCCACACGTGTTTTGTTTTGATTTTATTTTTTTTATTTGTAACTTGACCCAAACTATAATCGAGTATGTTTTAAAACCCGTATCAGATCTACACCCCGTCCATTAATAATGATAACACCCCCCACCCTCCTCCCCGCCTCCTGAGACTATTAAAGCAAGGGAATTTTCGTGCTTAGAAATAACTTAGGACTCAATATTTTTCCCAAAGTTTCTCACTTGAATTATATATCAATGAAAAAAATAAAGACAAAATATTTTCATGAATATCGATCGAGACTGGGAATTGAGCCCATGATTCTTGACTTATGAGCCCAAGAAACAATTAAGCAGAAAATCAGTATCATAAAATAGACAGAGAACGGCTTGTACCCTCTTTTGAAAGGTCTCAATTATGAAGAAGGCTATGTAAAGTAAATCTGCTTATTTTGTGCTCGAGCTAGGTGATTCAAAATATTAAAGATATGTGATATTAATATAACGCCTTTCTAGAACTTAAAATTTCCAGGACAAGTGGTGATAGCTTTAAGATAAGCAAAAGACGAGCCAACAAAAGTTTACGTATATAGTAAGGCATACTAATTTCTTTTCCGTATTATGTGGAACAGCCATCTCAAATGGGGCTGAAGTAAAAATTGTTTAACTAAAAGAGGCTCGTATTTGTAGACTATATCCAGCTTTCAAGTTCGCTTTCTATTCAAATTCAGACAATGGGTTGTGTTTCGTTCTCACGGTAGGGGCGGATTAAGGAGATGAGACACGCGAGCGCGGTACTGGTTTTGTCGTCAGACATTCCACTCCAGGGATCGGGAGTCCAGTGTTTACATCTATTGTGGTCCAGTATCTGTTTGCAAGTATTTTTTATAAGTTTTAATTAGTTTTGACTAGGTCTGTAGCCTAGGGACTGAAATTGAAAGTGGCAATATGAGTTCGAGTTCGACGAGTTCGTGGCGGTCTCGCGCGCGGTGGTCACTTTCTGCATCGACACAGCGAGGTAATACCAGTACCGGTAGCAGTTCAAGTGAGCAGGATGATGGGACTCCGGACTCGGAGTATGTCTTCGAGCGAGATGAGGAGCTTGATGTCCTGAAAGTTTATCACCTCACCGTCAACGGAGAACGGGCCAGGTCAAAAAGGACTGGGAATGCATTTGACAAGCCTGTGGTTGGTGTCCGACGCAGAGACGACATGGTAGAGGTGAGCAAAGTTCAACCTAAAAGTAGCCTGACATTAACTTAAACCTATTAAGACTAAGTCCTAACAAGTTTTCTTTAACTTGCTAACTAGTCTTCTGAGGCCTACATAAGTATAATAAGTCACTGTTGAATCCTAGATTCCTACTCAAAAGAAAGTAATTATTCTCAAGGAAAAATCAGCTAAATGATTGAATGTTTCTTAATTGTGTGTTTTGATTGAAAAAAACAACAGACAAGCAGATAGATGAAAGCTCGAACAAAATCTGAGAAATAATAACTAGGCCTAAATAAGAAAGTAATGAATTATTAAAAGTTTCACTTAACCCATGGGCACTCCATCAAGTTCAAGTTTAACTACTTTTTGATAGGATGTCGGGAGAAGAAGGTAAGTTTTTCTAATTTTCTTCTTGATTCGAAGAGTAACCTTCAGAGTCAAACAGAAATGTCACATTTCATTAAAAAATCTAATTAATTGCTCCAAAAAAATTAATGAAGGAGAATTAATTCAGACCAATTTTCAGCCTTTTCCTGACCTGTAGGCTGTGCAGTTGAAGGAAAAGTCCACCCCAACAAAAATTTGTATAAAAAGAGAAAAAATTAACAAGCATATAACACTGAAAATTTCATCAAAATCGGATGTAAAATAAGAAAGTTATGACATTTTAAAATTTCGCTTTATTTCACAAAACAGTTATATGCACATCTCGGTCGGTATGCAAATGAGGGAACTGATGGGAAATCACTCACTATTTTGTATTTTATTACATGAAATTGTCATGTGAAATGAAGTTTCATTCCTCCCTGAACACGTGGAATTCCATTATTTTAACATTTTTTGCTTCAGGCAAGGAGGTCCTAATCATCAAATTCGTAAAAATTGAAATATTGTATAATTCAAGCAATAAAAAACAAAAGAAAAAGTGAGTGAGTGACATCATCAACTCTCTCATTTGGATGTAACTTGCTCGTTCATATATTTGTTATTTTGTTAAAAAATAAGCGAAAGTTTGAAATGTCATAACTTATTTTACATCTGATTTTGATGAAATTTTTCAGCATTGTGCTTGTTTGATTTTTCTCTATTGATTAATATCAACATTTTTCTGAGGTGGACTTGACCTTTAAGAAATGGCACACACAGAAATCCAAATTTTTAGCTTTCATAAGCTTTAACAAAATTATTAATATGTCAGGAACATCCATTTAAATACGAAATTTAACACTAAATGATGGTAGGCCTATAATTTTTCTTTAGGATTTGAATATCAGATTACTGTACATTGCAAAATTGTGTCAAGGTGAAACAAATTTCACATTCCCATAGGAAATACATAAATTGGGAAATTGCAATCTCAAAACACAAATATATGGGTTCTCACTTCAACTCTTAATCGTAATTTCTAGTAGGTGTATAAACTTGCCCTTATTGTCAATAGAGACTCCTGGATTTTATCTTTCTATACACCCTAAATATGAGATAATCAACTCGGATTACATTTTTATCGCTGGCTGAATTTTGGCATCTGAAGTAGCATACATTGTCAATGACACTAGATGTATCTTTACAGAGTGTATTCTTATGGTACCCGGAAACCTCCTACCTTTAGGGTCTCGTGTCGAGATGATGGTTTTCTAAGGGGTATTGCATGCTGTGGAGTACGGTAGTTTTCTGAGGTTCTTGTTTGAAGTGGGGGGGGGGGGGGTGTTACACCCACAAACGTAATAATCGCCCACAAATGTAATAACGCCCACAAATGTAATAACACTTTACCTACCCACAAATGTAATAACGCCCACAAATGTAATAACACTTTACCCACAAATGTAATAACTTTTGATCGCCCACAAATGTAATAACACTTTACCCACAAATGTAATAACGCCCACAAATGTAATAACACTTTACCCACAAATGTAATAACGCCCACAAATGTAATAACACTTTACCCACAAATGTAATTATGCACTTTACCCACAAAAGTAATAATGACTTTACCTACAAATGTAATAAATTTGAAGTGATTTTTGGCGAATTCGTTCTAAACTAATATCCTATAGTAATGCGTTCATATAGCACAAAAGTTCAAAGTCTTTTTTCCAGACCCGGTTAATGAAATATTACAGTACAAGTCCAAGTCTTTTTCCAGACCCGGTTTTTCAAAATTATAATATACATCCAAAGTCTTTTTACCAGACCCGGTTGTTTCAAAATTATAATATACGTCCAAAGTCTTTTTTCCAGACCCGGTTAATTCAAAAATTATAATGCAAGTCCAAAGTCTTTTTTTCAGACCCGGTCGTTTCAAATGTTATAATATACGTCGGTGAGGGGTAAAGACAACACTCTAAGCCCAAGCATTTTAAGTGGGTTTAATTTTGAAGATTGGTCTCAGCTGTCATTTTTTTTCAATATTTCTTTATCTTTTAAATAACCGGGTCCAGACGAAAGACTAAGCATAATATTCGCGTTAAGAAAAGAAAAAAGAGAAAAAAAAGACAAAGAAAATAACAGAAAAGAAAAGGAAGGAAAAAAAAGAAAAAAAAGAATTAGAGAGAGAAGGAAAAAAGGAATGGAAAAAAATATATAATAAGCTACTGAAAATGAACAAAAGCTGTGGCAAAAATAGTCAATCCTGACTGGTTGCCAACCAAGGAAAGAAGAAGAAGAAGAAGAAGTTATTCCACAAGAATAAGAATATTAGTCTTTTGTTTTTAGGATTGTTTAAATCTTTTTTAAATCACCGGGTCTGGAATAAAGAAAACGCTCTAAACATGTGCTTTTCTACATGCATGTTATTAATTTGGAGGATTGTTGGTTCTTAGATTCGTTGTTGGGGGTTGAGTTTTATTGATTTTTTATTCCTAAAATAATTGTGTCTGGAGGAAAGTCGATCTTCGACAATCGGTCTTCATGTTGTTCCACAGTAATTAGATTATTGGGTATTCGTTTTAGAATATTTGTAAAAACTATTTTATTTTTCAAATAGTAACCAAGTCTGGAGAAAGGATGTCTGCTTTACCCACGCGTTATTACAATGTTTTGTAGGGGTAGTAGTATTATTTTTAAAAAGACATATTTTTACTGGGTGAAACTTTGGAAATTTGGTCTTAGATTCGAAGTTTTTCAGTTACTTTTTTAATAGCCGGGTCTGGAGAAAAGAGTACGTTTTAAAACTCGTGTTATTCCACGAGAATAAGAATATAAGGTCTTATGTTAGAAGATTTTTTTTCGTAACTGTTTTAGGTCTGGAATAAAGACAACACTCTAAACCTCTTTTAAAACAGGTTCTTAGGTTGAAGGTTTGTTTGGTCTTAGACTTTGATTTTTTTTTATTCTTACTATTAGCGTTTTTTTTTTAAAGAAAAAAATGGTCGGGCTGAAAGACTACGCTATATCCAGCATTAATAAGATTATGGGGTCTTTATACTGTTTTTAAACTGTTATTCATAATGTTTAAATAACAGGTAACCGGGTCTGGAGAAAAGACTACGCTTGATTCTCAATTTACTCTTAGTGCATATATTCACATTATACACCGTATAAGTTGAAACAACAACAAAGACATTAATTCCACCAGTTTTAATTAACTGGGTCTGGAGAAAAGACTAAGCTCGATTCCCATTTTTTCCACAGGAATATCATTATTGTATCTTAGTTTGGACTTATATTATAAATTTTGAAATAACTGGGTCAGGAAAAAGACTGGACATATATTACAATTTTTTAAACAACCGGGTCTGGAAAAAACGACTTTGGACTTTTATTATATTTTTTTAAACAACCGGGTCTGGAAAAAAGACTTTGGATTTATATTTATACTTTGATGTTTTATTAACCCGGTCTGAAAAAAAGACTGCACTTTTGAGCTATATGAACGCATTACTATAGGATTTTAGTTTAGAACAGATTCGCCAAAAATCCCTTCAAATTTATTACATTTGTGGGTAAAGTCATTATTACATTTGTGGGCGATCAAAAATTATTACATTTGTGGGTAAAGTGTTATTACATTTGTGGGCGTTATTACATTTGTGGGTGCAACAGGGGGTTGATCCAGAAGGTAGTTAGCAAGGGGGAATCAACCTAGATAGTTATATCCTTGGATGGCTATCGGGAGTGAGGGGGCAATGCAAGATCGGTCCCTTCTAATTAGTCATGAAAAGAAGGGAAGACCTACGGATGCTTTGAATAATAAAACAGATACTATTAATGACCTTTTTAAATGTAATGATTATTAGTGATTGTTGGGGTACGAGTGAACAATGGATGAGAGAGAGTTACAGATGAATATACATGTAGCTTCATTCCAAAACATAGCTACACTGTAAAATGTAAATCAAGTTTCAACAAAAACTGATTTATAATGATGAATATGTGCGTCTCAGAGACATTTTAATATTTGACCGAATGAGCTTTAGTCCATATAGAAATTAGACCAAATGATAAGTAGCCAAACTGGTTATTAGATGAAATGGATATTAGACCAAATGGATATTTAGACCATATAAAAATTAGACAAATTGATAATTAGCCCAAGCGGTACTTAGATAAAATGAAATTACATGTAGACTAAACGATAGTAGACTATATGGTATTAGCCAAAGTAGGTGTAGCTTAAATGGATATTAGACTATGTGGTACAAAGTGGCTGTTCGCCTACAGTGTATATGGAAATAGCCGAAGTGGAAATTAGCTGAAGTGAATATTAGCCGAAATGGGTTTTGTACTAAATGGGCCGGTTAGACAAAGGTTCTATTACATGAATCATTAATTAGCCAAATGGAAATTAGACGTAATGGTTAATAGACTAAGTGGTTGTAGACAAAGTGAATTCAGACCATGTGAAGTTTAGACAAACTGGCTAATAGACCATCTGGTGATAGACCAAGCGACGGTGTACCCATTTCACTCCGTTTCAGAGGGCAACCTGTCCCAGATCCAAGCCCCATTACTCATCAGACTCTAACTTATAACATTTGGAATAGTTCTGTAACTTCTATTCTAGGGCAGGTCCAAGCTATCGTCCTCTTTGATGCCAAAATTGAATCTTTGCCTAAATCTATCATATATGTCATTTTAAAGCTTATACTCAGAAGTTTTTTGCCCTATATTTTTTTCTTAACTGAAAACGTAAAATTAATGAATGCCAAGGTCACGATTCCAAGAAATAATTAATTAGCGTGACGTACGGGACATTACATTTAATCTGCAGATAATGCAAATCATATATTTGTAAATATTTATGTAGGGACTTGTCATGATAAGTTAATGCAAACATTAACAAAAATGATTTTGAAAATTTATGAATTAAGTTAATTTTCTGGTGTCCAATAGGCAGTGTCCCGTATGTCACAAGTTGGCATGTTTTTTTAGATTGTAATTAAGGAAAAGTTGAGCAGTTTTCTTCACACTTTGGAGAATTCTGATTTACATTACTAGTACATCCAAAAATTGAAATTTATTTACTGAGTTAATTTCATGTCTAATTATATCAGCTAATTAAGATTTGTGACGTACGGGATATGTGTGACATACGGGACAAACCATAATTTATATAGGATTCCTACATATAATGTATGTAATTCTAATTTATTTTTCAATTAGAAGCAGAGATGGAATAAATTTAAATAAATGATACTACATGTACATGTATATCAGTGGTTGAATATTGGTAAAAGGTTTGTCTTTAAATGATTTGTACTAAATAACAAAGGTGAATGTATATTATCATACTCGTTAACATTTCTTATGTTACATGTAAAACTTTCATAATAATAAGGTCATTTGAAGTTTGTTATGTTTTGTTTCATCATGTTCTACAATATAAATATGTACATTGTATCAATCATAATAATCCATGTAAAACTTACTTACTTTGGTTTGCATCCAGTTAATTCTCAATTTTGATAAAATTTCACTTTCCCCTTTCATTTTACACATGGACAAATCCCCCGTACGTCACGCACGCAATTATTTGCAAGACATCTTTCATAATATTTATAAGTGTTTGCTATGTAATATATCATGATAATCCATGGAAAACTTAACTTACTCTTGTCTAGATCAAGTTAAATTATGATGAAATTTCACTTTCCCCTTTTGTTTTACTCATGGAAAATCTACCGTACGTCACAGCGCGATGTTTATATTTTGAGCTATTACATAATAACAACAATGAGTTTAGCTATCATTTCATTCATGGCTAATGAAACATGATAAGATTCAAGTTGAAAACATGATAATGAGAGATTTCCAGTTAATTCCAATTCACAGAGTTTTAATGACAAACTTTAAAAAAAATCAGCTTTTTCTGGTCCCGTACGTCACAGCGCATAATAATTAAAATATTACACCATTAATGGAATTGTAGACCAATAATTCTTTTATTGAATAAAGAGGCCAAACTGGCCTTCCAAATCCATTAAAAAGATTCTCTGTTGTAAATTCCAATTTTTACAAGTTAAAAGTCTCTAAATGTCCGATCACAAGTCAATAGCTTGGACCTGCCCTCTACACTCTAACAGTTCAATAATATAACTCAATACATGGAGATGTATAAAGTATACACCTCCATATGAAGGTGTATCCTTTTACCAAACACTTCATTAACTCATTCATATCCCGCACAATATTTTTTACAAATTGGGGAAGCTAACTTTGTGCAAGATGTCATATCATGATTGAGCTTATGAATAGAAGAAATCGCATGTGAAATACAGCAAACTCAGTTTGTTTTGTTAGTTTCTTTTTTGTTCTAATAAAATATTTTGAATTTTGGCAGAACAACATTGAGTGTCCCACTTATTCAAACGATGTGTAAGTGTCAACACTTATTCACATGATTTCCAGGACTCTCAATTATTTTGTTATACCTTTGCCAAACAAAGTTTGAAGGGGTTGTACCAGTTATTCTCAAAACTTTGTTATGGTAGTCAATAATGGATGGCAATGAAACACATTTTGCACACCAGTGAATTTTATGCAACAAAGCTGTGATACACAAACTTTTACACTGTAAAAAATAGTTTGTCAATTTGACTAAAAAAAATTAGTCGTATGGAATGTCTTATAGGATCAATTTTAATTAGTCAGCCACTTATCATGACTAACATATATTAGTAATCTTGACTAATAAATATTAGTAATTCAAGCGATGTCTTATAGGATTAATCTGTAGTCAAGGGACTTTCATTGCTAGTCAAGCGACTTTCCCTTTTAGTCAGTCAGAGATGACTAAACAATCTTAGTCAATCAGACTAATATTTCTTGGTCTGAATGACTAAACAAACTTAGTCATTTTGAATGATAAATATTGGTAATTCAAGTGATGTCTTATAGGATTAATCTGTAGTCAAGTGACTTTCATTGCTAGTCAGAGAAAGTCAAAGAAATTACTAAACAAACTTAATCAATCAGACTAACATTCCTTGGTCTGACTGACTAAACAAAGCTCCCAAGGTTAGGTTTCATGTAGCCTATACTATAGATCTTGGGCTAACTTGTTAGTCTAAACACAAGTGTGTAAAATTATACTAGCATGAAAATATTAGCTGTGATATAGACCTTCGCCCCTTGATATTTCATAACCAAGTCAAAACCCGTCAGAATAGACCTAGATCTATTCTACATGGTCCAATACTGGACCAGAAAATTTAGAGAATCAAGCTTTAGATCTAGATCACTTATTCAGTGAACAAGGTTATGATACAACCTTGTTCTCTGTTACTACTCCCTGTGCGGCAAATTAAGGTTAGCAATGTTTGGCTATTTGATCTTGGGGACAAATGCTTGATTCTTTTTACAGTCAGTTTCCATTACAACTATTTATAATGTAACTTGGCTCTTAAGTAAATTGAGTTCTTGTAATTATTTTTTCGAAATTAAAAATAGAGATTGAAAATAGCAATGCTCTTGAAATTGTATTTTCCAACAATGGATTCTGGAGGGCCTACACAAAAAATGCTCAAAATTACAGTTTTCGAGTGCTCTTGTGAATGAAAGAAATAGTCCCCAAGATAGATCTACTAGGCCTAGGCCTAATGAAAAATAAATCACAACTAGGTCTAACGTTAGGCCTACATATGGAAATATTTTTGGTTACTAAACCGACATTTTAAAGATTTTTTCAGTGTATTTATTTTAACATTACTGAATTGCCACTGGCATAGGCTACATCTAGACCTAGAAGATCTAGGCCTACCTAGATTCCCCAGCCCAGGCTGATGGTTGGTAGCAGTGAACATGTGACCTAGATCTAAATTTAGGTTCAAGGCAGATCCACAAAATTGAGAAAGCTCTTATTTTTAATTTCTCATAACAAACACATAAATGTCAAGTCCTAATAACATAATAAAAAATTAGGGTCTAGGGCCTATATCTACGGTACTTAAAACTTAGAAATTCCCTATAATTTCTGAAAAAGTAACAAAATAGATCGTGTTTATGTGCCAAAAAATACAGAGAAGAAATGGTCCCACACAGTACAATCATTACATAGGCTAGTGGCCAAAAGTATAGTTTTATAGGTTTACTGCCCTGAACTCTGTTTTGCTTCCCAGCGATGCCATGGAAACATGTCACATTGTCAGACCATCGTTCAACTCAGCTGCCAGAAAGTGTCAAGATCCCGCTAAACGAAACTAAACGAACCACTATTAAATGCAGGAACACTTGGGGCCAACTCACGCATTGACTTTTGTGCACATGCCCGACAGCATGATCTAGCGCCCCGATGCGGCATGCCTAGCTAGGTCTAACGTTAGACTAGGACTTGGCTTTGCTGGTAAAGCAGTACGGTCTAAATAGAGATATAGATCAAACAAGTTAGTGGCTGTACTGTAGACTCGATCTCTGGTTGATGGATTGCAAAAAGCTGCTGGATTTGTGGTTATTTAATTTAGATCTAATATTTAAGTTAGATCTAAAGTTAGGCTAGCCAAACAAGATAACTGTACCGTTAGACCTAAACGTTAGATATGGTTTTGGTCTAACAAACTTCGCTCGAGGTAGGTCTAGGTCTAGACCTACCTCAAGCGAAGTTCGTGCAGGCCTACACCACTTCACTACCGCTATACACTACGCTTCGCCTATATACGGTACCCACTCCAGTACGTACCGCTACGTACCGTACCGTATAGGTGGAGCGTAGTGTAGCGGTAGTGAGAAGTGGAGTGATCGAGCCTGCACGAACTTCGCGCGCTCGAGGTAATCTAGACCTAACGTTAGGTCTATTTTCTGACTACAATCTAGACCCTGTAGATCTAGGCCTACGCTACGTGAAAATTAAAATTCTAACCTGGAAGTTGAAGATTTATTTTTCCTAAACTGCCTCAGTGCTACATCAATGACAGACCAAGTCCATATCGAGCTGGGGCTAGGTTATTAATAACTAGACGAGTCGCGTCGAGATCCATTGCCAGTACAGTGCGCTCACGTCGGAATGGATGACTTGCTGAATAGGTCAACGGAAATGTTTAATTAGTAACCGTCGGAATTGCATTACCAGCAGAATTAAGTCAACGGAAGTCAAACCATCGGAATGATCTAATGACTATGGGCCTATTGCTGATGAATTGGTCAACGGAAACTTTAAATTAGTACAGGGACAAACCATCAGAATGAATCCGTTGACTAGTCCAGCAATTGGTCATTCATTCCGATAAACTTTAAATTCTGTTGGACAAACTATCGGAATGAATGACTTGCTGAATAGGTCAACGGAAATTTTAAATTAGTAACCGTCGGAATGAATTCCAGCCGAATAAGTCAACGGAAACTTTCAATTAGTACAGAGACAAAACATCGGAATGAATGACTTGCTGAATAAGTCAACCGAGTTTGTGGTTTATCGGAATGAATGACTAATAATTGCTGGATAGGTCAACGGAAATTTTAAATTAGTAATCGTCGGAATGAATTACCAGCTTAATAAGTCAACGGAAACTTTAAATTAGTTCAGGGACAAACCATCGGAATGAATGAATTGTTGAATAAGTCAACAGATTCGGAGTTTATCAGAATGAATTACTAATTGCTGGATAGGTCAACAGAAATTTTAAATTACCGGTAGTAACCGTCGGAATGAATTACCAGCTGAATAAGTCAACAGAAACTTTAAATTAGTACAGGGACAAACCATCGGAATGCGAATGACTTGCTGACGAATAAGTCAACGGAATTTGGAGTCAATGACTTGCTGAGTAGGTCAACGGAAATTTTAAATTAGTAACCGTCTGAATGAATTACCAACTGAATAAGTCAACGGAAACGTTAAATTAGTACAGGGTCAAAACAAAGTAAGTCAGAATATATTACCAAGCCAAATTGGTCAATTGATTAATGTTATCTAAGTGGATGACTAACTGAATAAGTCATTGGAAAACTTAAATTAGTAACGGTACAAATATAGTTAGTCAAAACACGTTACTAAGCAAAATTAGTCAATTTGACCAATTTATCGGACTGATTGACGAACTTATTTTTGTCATATCAGTCTACCCTAATATCGTTTTTCCCCTTTCTTTTCTTCCACATGCAGTTCACAATGGATGATGGTAAATATGTCAAGCTCCCTGTTGCGGATGCTGACATGGAAGACTTAAGTCAGCAGTTTAGAGATGCTGGTAGCTCAAAAAACTTTTCATTGGATGACTTGCAGCCTTTATTTCATTCAACGCCAAAACCATTGGCCGAACAGAGGCGGAAAAGGCAAAAGACCCAAGGATCAAGACTGAATGTAAATGCAGAAGGGAAATTAAGAGGTAATAAAGAACTACATGTATGAATGCAGTTTGAGCATGGCAGATGAACATGCAATTACTTTTGTTGATGATTTAGCTGATATTTTTTTATTCAGCTGAAATCATATTAGATTTGAAAAACAAATTATTAAAAATACAGCAACAAGAATGCACTTTCCCTTTTCAAGATGCTTGTTTTTAAATTAGTTTCAGCAAATTACATGCAATTTAACACTGATTGAATAACAAGTGACTCTCATAAAAAGTTTGCTTTTTGACTTCACTTTTTTAACTTACATGTACATTTGAGTGTAAACTATGCTCAAAGATTGCTGACTGCCACTATGTATGAAAAAAATTGAAATGTTACGTGTACATGCAGATGTGACATTGCCAGATGTGAACTGATATTTGATGCAGTTTTGAATGGGATTACTTGTTTGTTTTGAAAAACAAGATGATAATGATATACATTACTTCCTACAAGTATAGGGAAGGGCTGAAGAAGGGAAACTTTTTGAAGCCATGTTCTCTATTTGACATACATTTTTCCTTCAGAGTGGCACATTTTTATATTCGTAAAAATTGAAATATTGTATAATTCAAACAATAAAAAAAGAAACAGTGAGTGACATCATCAACTCTCTCATTTGGACGTAACTGGCTCGTTCATGTCACAATTTTGTTCAAAATAAGCGAAACTTTGAAATGTCATAACTTTCTTATTTACATCCAATTTTGATGAAATTTTCAGCATTTGGCTCGTCTGATTTTTCTCTATTGATTCTTCTGAGGTAGACTTGACCTTTAAAGTTTACTTGCAAGACTCCCTTATCGCATGTAACTCGGCACATGTTGCTACATTGGCAATCAAATTTTGGTGATGTAGTTTGGATATTTTATGTTAATATGGTTCCTTCACAGGTCACATGGTTAGGTCAATTAAGGTAATTTCACGTCAATTAAATGTTAAAGTTTAGATGAAAGGCTCTTATTTTATGACAACCATCACTCTGTACTCCGTTGAATAGGTGTGGTAGAAGTACCTCTATCAAGAATCAAGAAGGCGCCCATAGGTCTGATGCTAGTTGGAAGATCCCATGCCAGGGTTTAGACGTTCAAGAAACTGATTAGAACAAATGACAGCTTTCATTTGCCGGTACTTCCTGTAATGGTCCTTGAAGATTGGCAGCAGGAAAACTCAGACGAAGCAGACTACCAACTTCTTGGTGGTGTCAACATTTTTGAAGCACTGTTGGACATTTCTAGTGAGGAAAGGTAAGTACATGTTGCTCACATTATTTATTTACTATTGTTTGTGTTGAATTATTTTTTTTTAATCGTCTGTAATTTTTTTAATATTAATTTTTGTTTGCAGAGTACCAAGTCTACCCTCATTTATAGAGTCACTTTTTAGCCTTGCGTCAATCTGATATGGTCAGGTGTAAGAGTGAACTATGTGATTGTGCAGTTGCACTATGTATTTGGAGATTGTTCATTTGTATATATGAGTGTAATGATAATAGGTATTTATGCAGAGAAGATATACATACATCTGTTCCTGTAGTGTATCGACAGCATGATTTGAAATATCAGTTGTGTACCTGTATAATTTTATGTCTGTATTTTAGTGTGGATAAAAAATGGATGGAATGGCTGGTTATTAGACTTGTCAGGATAAAGGATATCTAGAGAAACTAAGTTAAAAAGCATTTTATTGCAAGTATTTCAAATCTGAAAATTGAAAGGATGAAAAATGTTGTGAGAAGAGAACTATCAGAATATTAGAAAATATGACTCAAACATTCATATTATCTTTTAATACACCCTTTTGTTTCCTTGTTGACACATTATTTGATGTTCAGGTACATGTATCATGTTCGGCTACAAGTAAAGTTCTTTTTTGCCTAATTCCATATAAATTGCGATTTCATTTACGCGTGGTGACTGAAGCATGATCATTTAGAAAAGTGCACTATTGACTTGTTTTATATTACTATTTAGATATTCTTGCTACCGGCGAGTCTTGGTGCGAGTTCATCAAGGCCTGACTGCAATGGAGGCAATGTAGGCTGGAGTCCTTTTCCAACAGGAGCAAAGTCTTTTAGTGGATGAGGCGCCAACACTTCAAGCAAGGGTGCAGATCTGCCGGAGAGTTCTCTATACTATGCACCATGTTGATGAGACAGAGGAGCCTCCATCAAATGTTGACATTGAGTGGCGCCCACAAGCCGCAGCGGCAATAGGAGTTATTGCTTCATCAAGAAAGGTAAGCATATATTTTGTTCATGATAACTTTTAAAGATGCTTGAAAATTGTGTTACTTTTCAATAAACAATTTATTCCCATGAATTTCATATACTGGTATTCTGAAAGCTTGAATTTGAAAGATGATTTTAATCCAAATCTTTTATATGTGTAGTTAGCCTCTGCAGAAATATTGAACCATTTGTACTTGAGTTTCCGGGTAACCATGTATCTTATTGTAATATTTCATGCTGAAGGGAGCATCTTCCACATTAGATTTGATTACATTTTGTTATTATCAATCTCATCAAGTTCAGTAGTCCCCAAGTCATAAAATTAAATGAGCATCCAGGAGTTTGCACTGTACTATGTACTGTAGTGAACATAATTATTTCACAAATTATAGAATAATAGGGTTTTATGTAAATAAGCCAAAACTATTTATATTTCTTTGCCAGTTGAAGTTAGAAAACCAAATATAACACTCACACTGATTCAGATTGATGTTTTTAATTGGTATATTTGTCCTATGATATCCTCAACAGATTGACTTCAAGAAATGTGCAGTATCATAATTTATTTCTGAAGTATTCTATTATATTTGTCAGCTTTTATGGGTTTCTGTGCTTTTGAGTTTTCATTTTCATTTTTATGCCTCTGCCCACCAAAGGTTGGGGCAAAAAGGACATCCTATATATAAAATATTTTGATTTTGGTTTATCATTCCCGCATATTTGACCCTAAACACGTATATTTATCCGAGCGATATAGCTACCCTTTTGCAATATTTTTGAGTTTTTGACACCCTTATTACATTACATATATAACGTGCCCCATCTTGAAAAAGACATCCTTTTTACGTGTTTTTTGGTCGCGCATGGTATCCAATCGTCAATGTAAGTGCCCCCCCCCGGCTTAAACAAATGACAATGATCTGAATAGATTTTTGGCTCTCACAGTCAAATGTCAAGATCACAGGGTTCAATCAAGTTCATATGTCTGCTTTTGGAGAATCAGTTACCTTACTAGATTTTGAAGTCACAAGATCAAGGGTCTAGTGTTTTTCTTGTTGGAAATAGATACTAGGAAATATATTTCTGGGCTCCGTGACACAAATGTTTGCAATCCATCGCTAAATGGCAATAGCAAATCATGCTCATTGTGGTATGCACATTTTGTTCAAAACACTAAACATTGACCAATCAGCAGTGTTATTTTATATTAGCAATCCATCTCAAACCTTTGTGTTATGGAGCCCTGGTCTGGTAGTGGCGGAGGTATTCATTTGACCGTGAGTGGTCGAAGATTCATCAAGTTTCATTATAAAGTCTGTGACATTTTCAAGTATGCACAACATGATGTTACATGATTTTAATCAATAAAATTGAAGAAATCATCATGCCAGAAAATTGGGTCATGAGGTCAAAGGTCTCAGAGGTATTTATATACAAATGACATGGGTTAGAGTGAGTCAGTAGGAACTGTGTGCACAAGGTAACTTTGGCATGGTTTAACCCACTCGGCTGCGCCTCGTGGGTTTAGACCATAATGCCAAAATTACCGAGTGCACACAGTTCCACTGACCCATGAAAGAAACCCATGCATCATCTGTTTTATAGAATGGAAAAAATTTATTGAATAAACCACAAAAAAAATGATTTACCGGATGAATGTTAATTTCATGCGTCCAGTAAATTCAATTTACCGGACGCATGTAAAAATTTTGCCGGACGTATGATTTTTTTACCGGATGCATGAAAATTTTAAAATGTAAAGCAGACACTTTGATAACCCTGGACAACATAAATATGGGCTTAACTGGATATATGTTGGCACAAAGGCATTATTATACCCAAAATGCCAGATACAGCTTTGCATTGACTAGATCTTGAGGCAGCCTCCGACCTCCAATAGCTGTGTGTGTATGCCCGGGCCAGCGCCTGCAGCTGCCTGGGCCTGCAGTGCAGATTTGGCTGTGCACAGCCAGGGCAGTAGATCTAACGTTAGATCATACGTGTGGATTTCTCAACTAACGAGTATACAGGCAGTTTTAATCCCAATGACAATTACGGTACCGTATTTGTACTTACAGATCATTTTGCATCCTTTATTTGATTCATTCTGCCTTGATCGGAAATTTCAAATTTTTACGTAAAAAAACGTAACAGTACATGCGCAATGACATCACAATGACCTTTTCGGGCGATAGCTTGTTTACATTGGATATCGTTTTGATTATCGGGATATGCAGCCCAGTAAAAATTCTTGCATAGCTCTCAACCAATCAGATTGCAAGGATTTTCTCATCCATTCTATAATTTGCATTGATATTCACTTATAAAAAAATAAATGTGATAGGGATCAACTTCAAACTTGCATCATATCAACATATTAGAGTGACAATGCTCCAAGTAGAAATCAGACATTTAGGTCACCAGATCAAAGATTAAGGTTACAGAGGCCATTATTTGAACATTTTATAAGTTGAAGGTCTGTATTACATTTCTGATTTGGCAGTAGCAGTTGAGAGTCCTAGTTTGATATCACGACCAGGATATACACTGTAACTAGGATAATCATGTATAAAGATATGTAAATGAATAATTTGATAAATTGTGTTGATCTGGACATTATACTTTTTTTTTTTGGGGGGGGGGTGGTTGCTATGCAACTATATTTTTCATGTTCTGTCATTCTGCAGTTATATATTTGTCAAAGAGTTATTGCTATTCATGGTAGAAACATTTGTACATATTGTAATATTCTTATAAACATATAGTGTTAATTTCCAGGACTCTTTCTTTCTTATCTTCAATGCAGGAACTTAAGCCACTGGAATCAACATTCCAGCTAGCCATGTATTCGAAGAGGTGTTACGAGAAGTTACTGAGGCTCTTCTCATGGCATGAAGAGCTCCATGGAAAGCCCATGAAACAATCTGTAAGTACCTAAATGTACATGTGAAGTGTTGCCTAGGTCACTGTTGCTCTTTTAGTTTATAAACACACCCCAGATAAGCTGATATGGAAATTATAAAACTAAAACTAAAACTAAAACTGAAGCTGCACCATTTTGTAAGGAAATGAAAATAAATAAAAATGATATTAGGTAGAAAACTTTGAGGTAACAACCTCAAGAGAATGTTATTCATTGTTTGATCAAAATATTATTAGCCGACCCAATGCATCTTAAATTGTCATTACGTCACGGTACATGTGATGTTGATCTACCCATAAGTTTGCCTTTTTAAATGCCAAGGTCAAATAATAGAATACCAAACCAGAGGTTAGGGCCCTATTAAAAACCTCTGTGGGTCTTTTGCATGTTTGTAAACACTTTCAGATTGATATTTCCCTCTATCATTGTCTACATGAGTAGTCGATATTTATACAATATTGTATAGATTAAAATATGAAAATATTCAACATTAACAAGTGTTATATGTTACTCTGATACCTTAAGTCTCCAGCTCTTGACCAAAAGTGACCCCAGATTTGGATTTTGTAGGTAAATTGAAAAAAAATCTTAAATTTTCATGAATTTCACAGATTTATGTATTTGTTAAAAAAAAAGATAATTTGCAATTACAAAGTTTAATATAATGACACTGGGTGGTGTGAGCTCTATAAAGGCACTGAAGCACTCAAGGATTAAATCTTTCCGGGTACCCATTATCTTCACCTTGGTAAAAAACTGCACAACATAGATGAATTTCTTGCTGAAGGAAATTAATGATGCAGAATGGAATTTGCACTAACTGCGCTCCGATAGCCTGATTGAAAGGAGAGAGGTCAAAATCATTACACAACAGTTCTTCCATACCCCCAAAACCACTAACCAACAAACAAAGATGCAGTCAACTGTCATTGTCTTGAAAGCGTTGAAAAGCTATTAACTTGACTGAGTAACGTATAAAGTCTACATTAGTGTCCTAAGTAAAGTCATACATTTGTATACATCCGTCCACCATACGTGGTTGCCGGAGGCATTATGTTTTTCAGGACAGCTATGAGCTGTTTGTCCATCCATAATTTTTTATTTATCGCAATGACTAAAGAATCATTTCACAGATCACCTACAGACTTGGATCATGTATGGATAGGAGTGACTGTGATCTTATTAGCTCTAGGGGTATCAAGGTTAACCCTATATGGGGTCCACCCGCCAGTCATAAGGACCACTGGTCATAATACCCGCTAGTTATAAGGACCGCTAGTCATAATAGTCATAAGGGTCGCTATTCATAAGGGGCTTTGTTCATAGAGGTCGCTAGTCATAATCAACGATGGGGGTCGCCATTCATAATCAAACATGAGGGTCGCTAGTCATAATAAAGGAAGAGGGTCGCCAGTCATAAGGAGGAAAAAGGTTCGTTGATCATAAGGGTCGCCATTCATAATAGTGGATGAGGGTCGCCAGTCATAATAGTAGAAGGGGTTCGCCAGTCATAATAATGGATGAGGGTCGCCAGTCATAATAGTAGAAGGGGTTCGGCAGTCATAATAATGGATGAGGGTCGCCAGTCATAATAGTAGAAGGGGTTCGCCAGTCATAATAATGGATGAGGGTCGCCAGTCATAATAATGGATGAGGGTCGCCAGTCATAATAGTGGATGAGGATCGCCAGTCATAATAATGGATGAGGGTCGCCAGTCATAATAGTGGATGAGGGTCGCCAGTCATAATAGTAGAAAGGGTTCGCCAGTCATAATAATGGATGAGGGTCGCTATTCATAACA
This sequence comes from Lytechinus variegatus, assembly GCF_018143015.1. NCBI lineage: Eukaryota > Metazoa > Echinodermata > Echinoidea > Temnopleuroida > Toxopneustidae > Lytechinus > Lytechinus variegatus. The sequence goes on from NC_054743.1 coordinate 4,723,075, forward strand.
ATGAATGAGGGTTGCTATTCATAATAATGGATGAGGGTCGCTATTCATAATAATGGACAGGGATCGCCAGTCATAATAGTGGATGAGGGTCGCCAGTCATAATAGTAGAAGGGGTTCGCCAGTCATAATAGTAGAAGGGGTTCGCCAGTCATAATAGTGGATGAGGGTCGCCAGTCATAATAGTAGAAGGGGTTCGCCAGTCATAATAATGGATGAGGGTCGCCAGTCATAATAGTAGAAGGGGTTCGCCAGTCATAATAATGGATGAGGGGCGCTATTCATAGTAATGGATGAGGGTCGCCAGTCATAATAGTAGAAGGGGTTCGCCAGTCATAATAATGGATGAGGGTCGCCAGTCATAATAGTAGAAGGGGTTCGCCAGTCATAAAAATGGATGAGGGTCGCTATTCATAATAATGGATGGGGATCGCCAGTCATAATAGTGGATGAGGGTCGCCAGTCATAATAGTAGAAGGGGTTCGCCAGTCATAATAATGGATGAGGGTCGCCAGTCATAATAGTAGAAGGGGTTCGCCAGTCATAATAATGGATGAGGGTCGCCAGTCATAATAGTAGAAGGGGTTCGCCAGTCATAATAATGGATGAGCGTCGCCAGTCATAATAATGGATGAGGGTCGCTATTCATAATAATGGATGAGGGTCGCCAGTCATAATAATGGATGAGGGTCGCTATTCATAATAATGGATGGGGATCGCCAGTCATAATAGTGGATGAGGGTCGCCAGTCATAATAGTAGAAGGGGTTCGCCAGTCATAATAATGGATGAGGGTCGCCAGTCATAATAGTAGAAGGGGTTCGCCAGTCATAATAATGGATGAGGGTCGCCAGTCATAATAATGGATGAGGGTCGCTATTCATAATAATGGATGGGGATCGCCAGTCATAATAGTGGATGAGGGTCACCAGTCATAATAGTAGAAGGGGTTCGCCAGTCATAATAATGGATGAGGGTCGCCAGTCATAATAGTAGAAGGGGTTCGCCAGTCATAATAATAGATGAGGGTCGCTATTCATAATAATGGATAAGGGTCGCCAGTCATAATAACGGATGAGGGTCGCTATTCATAATAATGGATGGGGATCGCCGGTCATAATAGTGGATGAGGGTCGCCAGTCATAATAGTAGAAGGGGTTCGCCAGTCATAATAATGGATGAGGGTCGCTATTCATAATAATGGATGAGGGTCGCCAGTCATAATAATGAATGAGGGTCGCTATTCATAATAATGGATGGGGATCGCCAGTCATAATAGTGGATGAGGGTCGCCAGTCATAATAGTAGAAGGGGTTCGCCAGTCATAATAATGGATGAGGGTCGCCAGTCATAATAGTAGAAGGGGTTCGCCAGTCATAATAATGGATGAGGGTCGCCAGTCATAATAGTAGAAGGGGTTCGCCAGTCATAATAATGGATGAGGGTCGCCAGTCATAATAGTAGAAGGGGTTCGCCAGTCATAATAGTGGATGAGGGTCGCCAGTCATAATAGTAGAAGGGGTTCGCCAGTCATAATAGTGGATGAGGGTCGCCAGTCATAATAGTAGAAGGGGTTCGCCAGTCATAATAATGGATGAGGGTCGCCAGTCATAATAGTAGAAGGGGTTCGCCAGTCATAATAATGGATGAGGGTCACCAGTCATAATAGTGGATGAGGGTCGCCAGTCATAATAGTAGAAAGGGTTCGCCAGTCATAATAATGGATGAGGGTCGCTATTCATAATAATGGATGAGGGTCGCTATTCATAATAATGGATGAGGGTCGCCAGTAATAATAATGGATGAGGGTCGCTATTCATAATAATGGATGGGGATCGCCAGTCATAATAGTAGAAGGGGTTCGCCAGTCATAATAATGGATGAGGGTCGCCAGTCATAATAATGGATGAGGGTCGCTATTCATAATAATGGATGAGGGTCGCCAGTCATAATAATGGATGAGGGTCGCTATTCATAATAATGGATGGGGATCGCCAGTCATAATAGTGGATGAGGGTCACCAGTCATAATAGTAGAAGGGGTTCGCCAGTCATAATAATGGATGAGGGTCGCCAGTCATAATAGTAGAAGGGGTTCGCCAGTCATAATAATGGATAAGGGTCGCCAGTCATAATAACGGATGAGGGTCGCTATTCATAATAATGGATGGGGATCGCCAGTCATAATAGTGGATGAGGGTCGCCAGTCATAATAGTAGAAGGGGTTCGCCAGTCATAATAATGGATGAGGGTCGCCAGTCATAATAATGGATGAGGGTCGCTATTCATAATAATGGATGAGGGTCGCCAGTCATAATAATGGATGAGGGTCGCTATTCATAATAATGGATGGGGATCGCCAGTCATAATAGTGGATGAGGGTCACCAGTCATAATAGTAGAAGGGGTTCGCCAGTCATAATAATGGATGAGGGTCGCCAGTCATAATAGTAGAAGGGGTTCGCCAGTCATAATAATGGATGAGGGTCGCCAGTCATAATAACGGATGAGGGTCGCTAGTCATAATAATGGATGAGGGTCGCTTCGCTATTCATAATAATGGATGAGGGTCGCCAGTCATAATAATGGATGAGGGTCGCTATTCATAATAATGGATGGGGATCGCCAGTCATAATAGTGGATGAGGGTCGCCAGTCATAATAGTAGAAGGGGTTCGCCAGTCATAATAATGGATGAGGGTCGCCAGTCATAATAGTAGAAGGGTTCGCCAGTCATAATAATGGATGAGGGTCGCCAGTCATAATAGTAGAAGGGGTTCGCCAGTCATAATAATGGATGAGGGTCGCCAGTCATAAAAGTAGAAGGGGTTCGCCAGTAATAATAATGGATGAGGGTCACCAGTCATAATAGTGGATGAGGGTCGCCAGTCATAATAGTAGAAAGGGTTCGCCAGTCATAATAATGGATGAGGGTCGCTATTCATAATAATGGATGAGGGTCGCCAGTAATAATAATGGATGAGGGTCGCTATTCATAATAATGGATGGGGATCGCCAGTCATAATAGTAGAAGGGGTTCGCCAGTCATAATAATGGATGAGGGTCGCCAGTCATAATAGTAGAAGGGGTTCGCCAGTCATAATAATGGATGAGGGTCGCCAGTCATAATAGTAGAAGGGGTTCGCCAGTCATAATAATGGATGAGGGTCGCCAGTCATAATAGTAGAAGGGGTTCGCCAGTCATAATAATGGATGAGGGTCGCCAGTCATAATAGTAGAAGGGGTTCGCCAGTCATAATAATGGATGAGGGTCGCCAGTCATAATAGTAGAAGGGGTTCGCCAGTCATAATAATGGATAAGGGTCGCCAGTCATAATAACGGATGAGGGTCGCTATTCATAATAATGGATGGGGATCGCCAGTCATAATAGTGGATGAGGGTCGCCAGTCATAATAGTAGAAGGGGTTCGCCAGTCATAATAATGGATGAGGGTCGCTATTCATAATAATGGATGAGGGTCGCCAGTCATAATAATGGATGAGGGTCGCCAGTCATAATAGTGGATGAGGGTCGCCAGTCATAATAGTAGAAAGGGTTCGCCAGTCATAATAATGGATGAGGGTCGCTATTCATAACAATGAATGAGGGTTGCTATTCATAATAATGGATGAGGGTCGCTATTCATAATAATGGATAGGGATCGCCAGTCATAATAGTGGATGAGGGTCGCCAGTCATAATAGTAGAAGGGGTTCGACAGTCATAATAATGGATGAGGGTCGCTATTCATAATAATGGATGAGGGTCGCCAGTCATAATAATGGATGAGGGTCGCTATTCATAATAATGGATGGGGATCGCCAGTCATAATAGTGGATGAGGGTCGCCAGTCATAATAGTGGATGAGGGTCGCCAGTCATAATAGTAGAAGGGGTTCGCCAGTCATAATAATGGATGAGGGTCGCCAGTCATAAAAGTAGAAGGGGTTCGCCAGTCATAATAATGGATGAGGGTCGCTATTCATAATAATGGATGAGGGTCGCCAGTCATAATAATGGATGAGGGTCGCTATTCATAATAATGGATGAGGGTCGCTATTCATAATAATGGATGAGGGTCGCCAGTCATAATAGTAGAAGGGGTTCGCCAGTCATAATAATGGATGAGGATCGCTATTCATAGTAATGGATGAGGGTCGCCAGTCATAATAGTAGAAGGGGTTCGCCAGTCATAATAATGGATGAGGGTCGCCAGTCATAATAGTGGATGAGGACAATGGTTTGATAACTTTCACAGTGGCGTACCGTGGGTCACGGCATGGGGGGGGGGGCGCCAGCAAAATCTTTGAATCACTGAGTGATTGCCAGTTATCATGGTTATACTGACCACAATTAGACCACAAACAGCGAGATTTTAAGAAATATATTTTAGGAATCCACTTAGAGTATGCATATCTCACCATAGTCATCTTATGCAAGTGCTAAGCGCTTGCTGATTTTATTAGAATTACATCTGAACACATGAAACACTTTTTGCAGTCATTGCAATTTTGATTATCAAACGCATCTGACAAATATTGCGAGCGCGAAGCGCGAGCTGAAAATTTAAATAATATAGACCTATAGTGGGGCATTCTAAGGTTTCTTTGTAGGAATTAACTAGGACCATATACGTATTTCATTAACCAAATCATGCGAGCGAGAGCAGAAATTTTTGTTATTCAGATTAGAAGAAGGGATATTTTAAAGACAGATTTTAGAAATTCATGAAGAGCTGTCATATCTCACCAATCCACTAAAGCGAACGTAATAATGGAAGGAAATGTTTCATAGATACGAAGACCTTAACATGGGGCAATCACTTTTTGAGTCATGAAAAAGAAGCTTTGTCACTAAATAAAACTGTGATAACTCAAGTGCTAGGAAACATATTTGGTTTATATTGACTTGAAAACGGGATGTTTTAGTACAACAGGTTTATATATCTCGTGAAACAGACAATGCGAGCACCAGGAACAATGAAGACGTAGGCCCTTGGCAAATGATGTTTCATAAAGGTATGATTACAATGTTTCTTATGTTATGTAACAATTATCATATAATATAACATTATAATGAATAATATTTTCCTCTTCCCCGCTACGTTTCTCTTCCATTCTCCCTCTTTTCTTATTTTCCCCGTTTGTTTTTTGTTCAGCTGAGCACTATCTTGGAGGGGGGGGGGGGGGGCTGCCCCCCATGCCTCCCTTAGTTACGCCACTGTGTGTCCATACGGCAACCCCTCCAATATTATCTTTTTATATCCCATCATGATGATGGTTTAATGGATTTATTATATGTTTCAATTTTTTTGACATTCCATCTTAATCCCTTCCCAAAGACCCAACATTGATGAATTTGAAGAAACCGGGGTTTCTCTTCAATGACATAAGTATTTCGTTTGGAAATGGTGAACTGGCTCTTTATTTGCATTTTATGATTAAATAATATTGTTTTATTTGTTTAGCGGTATTTTAGGAAGAATTTTCACCAATAGAACAATTATCTCTTGTGATACTTTTTTCATTTCTTTCGTAGAAAGTGTGTGTATGTGTGTGTGTGTGTGTGGGGTGTTTGTTCGGGCCATCTCCCCCTCCTTGAAGGGGGGGGGGGTATATCCCCATCCCCCGGGATTTACGCCAGTGCTGCTGCATGTTTGTAATATTTTTGCTGATTATGTAATTGTGTACATTTCCGATTCTCTATCTGGATGAGCGTGGGTCTAGTATTCTTCTGTATTCTATTCTTCAATAATCAAGCAGTCTTATTTATATCATTAGTTTTGGGGTGTAACAATTCAAGGTGGGGGATGTTAACTTGTTCTGATTGGTCTATAGGTAACTGTCTATCAAACTTTCTCTGGTATAAGGGGTGTGGTGATGCTCTGTGCAAGTGACTCGGGCTGGAAGTGTGAGTCCTACTTCTTCCTTGAAGTTAGCTGACATCACTGGAGGTTGGTCATTAATGGTCAAGGTTTAGGATTTAAATGGCATTGGGGTTTTTGGATTCTTAGATGACATTGGGGGAGTTTGTAAACAAGTGAATGTGAATGACTGAAAGGATAACAGGAACTTAAATATATACGACATAAAATACTACATAACAATTCAATGCGATTTACAGGTATGTTTACATGAAATTGATAAGTGGTATATAAACAATTGTTTAAAGATCAATGTTACTAGAATAAGTATTATGCTTATTTCAACTCGTTATTCAAAAAACAAAGGAAAATTTTATATAAAGCTTAATGGCAACTCAAACAAGTTAATTCTGTAAGATATTTAGGTGTTGAAGTTAATAATAATCTCATATGAAATGTTCATGTCAAACATCTATGTAGATCAATAAGTTAAATGCTTTACGACATTTAAGTAAAACTCTTAAACCAGACTTACATAATACTTTATTGAAAAAAATAATCAGTCATGTATAGATCATGCTCGTTCCGTTTGGGGTAATTGTTCATTGAAAAACAGGGAACTTAATAGACTGCAAAGGCGAGCGGCACGTATTGTAATGAAAGAATATGATTTTCTATTAGTTGTACAGATTTAACTGAAATTATGACAATCTTTTGATACAAGGAGGGATTTTTTTATGTATTCTAGCTTCTACCAATGTATATATGGACTTGCCCCTATTAGACTCTGTAATGATATTGAACTATTTACTGATAGACATGGTTACACGTAATGCTGATTCACTGAATGCTGTATTACCTATAAGCCAAATATTGAAAGTTTCAAGCAATCCTTTAAATTTAGTGCAATAAAGACATGGTACTCCTTGTCAAATGAACTCCATAATATTTCTAACCTCCTACATTTCAAGAGGTCGTACAAAAACAAGTATTTTTAAATTAACAGTAGACTGACCTTTTATCCATATTTTATTGTATACTTAACTGTCTAGTTAATTCTGTATTATGCTGTTGTACTCCTTTCTTTCCCCTCTCTCTCTCTCTTTCTCTCTCTCTCTCTACTTCTGCCATATACTAAACCACACTATTTCTCTTCCTGCTCTCTCTATTTTTTTTGCAACTTTCATTCTAAATTAAGCATATTCAGTATTTTAACTTAATTAAGTTTGTATGCATTTTTATTGTTATTTCATATTCTTGATATAACAGGACCGTGTTGAAAAACAGTGTTTTATTTAAACATTTTATCCTGTATAAAGATGTTTTAATAAATGATTAAATAAATAAATCTATAAGAAATTTTTAACGTTAAGTCAACATTTTTCTTGCGACTTGACCTTCAATATCTTGAAATGTAATATTACTTTTCCTTGATATTCTGACTGGCCCAGGAAACCGGGACCATGAGAGGCTCAATCCCTCCCCTTGCCGTCCTTTTCAATAAACCAGTACAATGTTAACCCCCCCCCCCCACAAACACACACAAACATTTCGAACTTACCTAACCCGAGTCCCCCCCTCCCAATTCGAAACCATACCGCAGTCAATTTCAAAACAGCAAGTCGCCAAAGGAGAATGCATAATCATTATGGCTGGATAGGCCTATCTAATCTTATACCAAATAATTTGATATCATGATTAATTGAGATATACATGTATATATGTTAACGTTTGGATTTGAATAATCTGCAGGGAGTCTTTTCCTTGCAGTGATACATTTTGATAGATTGCGCCAAAGTTATTAAGAAATGTTTCCAATAAATAAATCCTATTATATCTGGCGACCCTCATCCATTATTATGACTGGTGAACCCTTTCTTATATTATGAATAGCGACCCTCATCCACTATTATGACTGGCGAACCTCATCCATTATTATGACTGGCGACCCTCATCCACTATTATGACTGGCGACCCTCATCCATTATTATGACTGGCGAACCCTTCTACTATTATGACTGGCGACCCTCATCTATCATTATGACTGGCGAACCCCTGCTACTATTATGACTGGCGACCCTCATCCATTATTATGACTGGCGACCCTCATCCATTATTATGACTGGCGAACCCCTTCTACTATTATGACTGGCGACCCTCTTCCACTATTATGACTGGCGACCCTCATCCATCATTATGAATAGCGACCCTCATCCATTATTATGGCTGGCGAACCCTATCTACTATTATGACTAGCGACCCTCATCCACTATTATGACTGGCGAACTTTATCCATTATTATGACTAGCGACCCTCATCCACTATTATGACTGGCGAACCCCATCAACTATTATGACTAGCGACCCTCATCCATTATTATGACTGGCGAACCCCTTCTACTATTATGACTGGCGACCCTCATCCATTATTATGACTGGCGAACCCTTTCTACTATTATGAATAGCGACCCTCATCTACCATTATGACTGGCGAACCCCTTCTGCTATTATGACTGGCGACCCTCATCTATCATTATGACTGGCGAACCCTTTCTACTATTATGAATAGCGACCCTTATCTACCATTATGACTGGCGAACCCCTTCTACTATTATGACTGGCGACCCCTTTCTACTATTATGAATAGCGACCCTCATCTACCATTATGACTGGCGAACCCCTGCTACTATTATGAATAGCGACCCTCATCCACTATTATGACTGGCGAACCTCATCTATTATTATGACTAGCGACCCTCATCCATTATTATGACTGGCGAACCCCTTCTACTATTATGACTGGCGACCCTCATCCATATTATGACTGGCGAACCCTTTCTACTATTATGAATAGCGACCCTCATCTACCATTATGACTGGCGAACCCCTTCTGCTATTATGACTGGCGACCCTCATCTATCATTATGACTGGCGAACCCTTTCTACTATTATGAATAGCGACCCTTATCTACCATTATGACTGACGAACCCCTTCTACTATTATGACTGGCGACCCTCATCCATTATTATGACTGGCGAACCCTTTGTTCTATTATGAATAGCGACCTTCATCCACTATTATGACTGGCGAACCCCTTCTACCATTATGACTGGCGACCCTCATCCATTGTTATGACTGGCGACCCTTATCCATTATTATGACTGACGACCCTCATCCATTATTATGACTGGCGAACCCCTTCTACTATTATGACTGGCGACCCTCTTCCACTATTATGACTGGCGACCCTCATCCATTATTATGAATAGCGACCCTCACCCATTATTATGACTGGCGAACCCCTTCTACTATTATGACTGGCGACCCTCATCCATTATTATGACTGGCGAACCCCATCTACTATTATGACTGGCGACCCTCATCCATTATTATGACTGGCGAACCCCTTCTACTATTATGACTGGCGACCCTCATCTATCATTATGACTGGCGAACCCTTTCTACTATTATGAATAGGGACCCTCATCTACCATTATGACTGGCGAACCCCTTCTACTATTATGACTGGCGACCCTCATCTATCATTATGACTGGCGAACCCCTGCTACTAGTATGAATAGCGACCCTCATCCACTATTATGACTGGCGAACCTCATCTATTATTATGACTAGCGACCCTCATCCATTGTTATGACTGGCGAACCCTTTCTACTATTATGAATAGCGACCCTCATCCACTATTATGACTGGCGACCCTCATCTATCATTATGACTGGCGAACCCCTTCTACTATTATGACTGGCGACCCTCTTCCACTATTATGACTGGCGACCCTCATCCATCATTATGAATAGCGACCCTCATCCATTATTATGGCTGGCGAACCCTATCTACTATTATGACTAGCGACCCTCATCCACTATTATGACTGGCGAACTTTATCCATTATTATGACTAGCGACCCTCATCTACCATTATGACTGGCGAACCCCTTCTACTATTATGACTGGCGACCCTCATCTATCATTATGACTGGCGAACCCCTGCTACTATTATGAATAGCGACCCTCATCCACTATTATGACTGGCGATCCTCATCTATTATTATGACTAGCGACCCTCATCCATTATTATGACTGGCGAACCCCTTCTACTATTATGACTGGCGACCCTCATCCATATTATGACTGGCGAACCCTTTCTACTATTATGAATAGCGACCCTCATCTACCATTATGACTGGCGAACCCCTTCTGCTATTATGACTGGCGACCCTCATCTATCATTATGACTGGCGAACCCTTTCTACTATTATGAATAGCGACCCTTATCTACCATTATGACTGGCGAACCCCTTCTACTATTATGACTGGCGACCCTCATCCATTATTATGACTGGCGAACCCTTTGTTCTATTATGAATAGCGACCTTCATCCACTATTATGACTGGCGAACCCCTTCTACCATTATGACTGGCGACCCTCATCCATTATTATGACTGACGACCCTCATCCATTATTATGACTGGCGAACCCCTTCTACTATTATGACTGGCGACCCTCTTCCACTATTATGACTGGCGACCCTCATCCATTATTATGAATAGCGACCCTCACCCATTATTATGACTGGCGAACCCCTTCTACTATTATGACTGGCGACCCTCATCCAGTATTATGACTGGCGAACCCCATCTACTATTATGACTGGCGACCCTCATCCATTATTATGACTGGCGAACCCCTTCTACTATTATGACTGGCGACCCTCATCTATCATTATGACTGGCGAACCCTTTCTACTATTATGAATAGGGACCCTCATCTACCATTATGACTGGCGAACCCCTTCTACTATTATGACTGGCGACCCTCATCTATCATTATGACTGGCGAACCCCTGCTACTATTATGAATAGCGACCCTCATCCACTATTATGACTGGCGAACCTCATCTATTATTATTACTAGCGACCCTCATCCATTATTATGACTGGCGAACCCCTTCTACTATTATGAATAGCGACCCTCATCCACTATTATGACTGGCGACCCTCATCTATCATTATGACTGGCGAACCCTTTCTACTATTATGAATAGCGACCCTTATCTACCATTATGACTGGCGAACCCCTTCTACTATTATGACTGGCGACCCTCATCTATCATTATGACTGGCGAACCCCTTCTCCTATTATGACTGGCGACCCTCATCCATTATTATGACTGGCGACCCTCATCCATTATTATGACTGGCGATCCCCTTCTACCATTATGACTGGCGACCCTCATCCCCTATTATGACTGGCGACCCTTATGATCAATGTAGCCTCTTCCTTTTTATGACTAGCGACCCTCATCTAGTATTATGAATTCCGACCCTCATTGTTGATTATGACTTGCGATCCTTATGATCAATTACCCTTATGGTCCATTATGAATAGCAACCCTTATCTTGCATTATGAAAATCGGACCTTATGACCCATGGTCCTTATGACCTTATGACTAGCGACCCCTTTTGCCTATTATGACTAGCGAGCTTTTGGGTATAGGATTTTACACGTTATGACTAGCGGTCCTTATGACCAGTTAGTATTATGACTTATGGTCCTTATGACTGACGGGCTTATCCCACCCTATATAGCCCTAAAAGGCCCCCCCTCGACATTTTTCGCGATAATTTCTAAATGCAAAAAAATAATACGCTGAAATTTCATGATTTTTTTCTTTCACATCTCCCGCACAATTTGAGACCCTGTTTGCGAAAATCGGGGGTACACTTGCGGAGATATAGCACATATTCGTGACCAATGTCACAGAAAATGGCAATTTCCATTGACTTTTGTGTGTACAATTTATGGGTTTTACAAGAAGTGTTGTCAGATGAATGTTTTTTTCTGTTTTTCCTCACATAACTTTCTTTTGGGCTATCACCAACTATTCTAGATTTAAAAAACAATAAAAAAATAGAGATTTCAAAACAAAGAAATACATAATGAATTAAAAACAAAGAAATACATAAGAATTCGGAAACACAGAAAGAAGCAAGAATATTATCGAGAAAAATTAGCATATGCGCATAATTAATTACTATTATAATCTAATAATTATACAATTTCAATACAGTTGAGTGAGCTGTCTTTTAGATTACATGACTGGCTACTAATATGCTTGATTCCATTGCATTTTCTTAAAAAATGGATGGAAAACTACAAAAAATGGAAATTCCTTGAAAAAATTTGAATATTTGCATAATTAATTAGATAAATAAAAAATGATAATAAATATCACAAATTTGACAACACATTCTTGTAAAATACATAATGAGACACCCACACACCAAATTTTGTCGCAATCGGTCGATAAACGGCCGAGATCTGAGGGGGGCCTAATAGGCCCCCCCCCGCTATGCAATTTCAAAATAGCCCGGGCTATATAGGGTTAAAGGTCACAGGTCATTTTACTTGTGAAAATAACTTCTCTCAATAACCAAAGAACCATTGATGTACTAGTGACAACTTCAAACTTGCTACATGTCTGCTTATTGCAGTGAAAATGGTCTGATTAGATTTGTGGGTCACAAGTTCAAAGGTCACAGAGGTCATTGTGTACATGAAATTTGCTAAGAATTGTGTGACAGTTCAATTTCACATTTGGCTATTATATTATTTCAGTTTGAAATTTGGCTTTCATATCATGGGGTGACAATTATCTGATCATATTTGAGAATAATGATGTCAAAGGTAAGAGATCCCATAGATCATTGTGTGCATGAAAATTTTTCTTAAGATAAATTACGGAACCATTTAATGGATCAAATTCAAAAAGAGATTCATTTATGCATATTACAGTAACTGATCTGATTCTGGGGTCACAGGGTCAAAGGTTGTAGAGTTCATTGCTCATTTTCAAATAACTTTAACCACTGGACAAATTAGAAGCAATCTTGTTTTGTGAGTACACATAATGTAAAAGTGACTACATCTAATTACATGATAAAACTTTTTGAAGATTTTGGATGTGAACTATATATCAGATCTGGCAATAATTGAGGCAGAAAGTTAGACAGCACTAGTCTAGAATCCGGGTGGGGGGGGGGCACTTACATTGACGAGTGGATACCATGCGCGACCAAAAAAACACGTAAAAGGGATGTCTTTTTCAAGATAGGGCAAGTTACATATGTAACGTGATAAGGGTGTCAAAAACACAAAAAAAAAACGAAAAAAGGTATCTATTTCGCTAGGAAAGTAACGTGTTTAGGGTCAAATTTGCGGGGATGATAAAACAAAATTAAAATGTTTTATAAATGATGTCTTTTTTTTGCCCCAACACTATGTGTTTAGAGTCCAATTTTGCGCGAGGTCTGGAGGCTGGGGCCGTACTTAACCAAATGGTTTGTAAACTGGAAGGTAAAACCGACGACCGACGGACCTGTGACATAACAATAAAATATCGCTGTACTTCTTTAGGGATTCATTTCAGGGAATACTTGCCAAGAGTATCGTTTTGTTTCCAATACTTGTTAAGGGTAGGGTTACAGACGCCGATACTTGTTAAGGGGTGCATTTTCAGAATTTGGAAAATATGTGTTTAGGGTGCTTTTCGAGACCCCTTGATCGCAAATGGTATCCACTTGTCAGTGGAAGTGCCTCCCCCCCCCCCAGGGTCTAGAATACATCTAGACCTGTGGTTGCATCAATGTTGGTTTTCTCCTATCCTGTTTTTGAGTGACTTTTCATCATATGTGGTATTGTTTCTATATTTTTTATTTTCATCAGTTATAAATAATATATCTTTATTTTTCTTTCAGATGTTTGTATTCTTGCAGGGCTTATCTGAAGATGACAAATTCAACTTATTGAGCAAAGTTGTTAACGGCACCATCAAGTTAGACCAGGTAAAACTTGAAGCAGCAAGGTTGAAGAGGCAGAATGCAATTAGGCACGCTTTCATGTCATTGACAAACAACGAATCTTGGGAGGAATGCTGCACCGAATTCCCGGAACACACAAAATCATCATTTTTCGACCATTTCTTAGGTATGTTTTGGAAGAATGGAGAAGATGTGGTACTGATTACTTTTACAGAGAAAGGGTTAATTAAATTAGGAAGCTTAATGTGAAGTAACTTTACCAATGTGTGAGAGGATATTGCCAATACTATATAAATTTGTATGTACTTTTAGGTTGAAATTTAGATGTGTGAAGAAAATTTGCATCAATGTGAGATGATATTCCTGTGATGTGAGTAATCAATTGTGAATGAAGTTCAACATTGTTTTCCCCAATTGTTACATTTAGTTAAATTTCGGCAAACTCATTAACAAAAATATATTTAAAGTGATATTGATGATATCGCTAAATTTATGTGTCAGATGCAAAACCTGCCCAGCAACATTTCATGTGTGCACATGTATGTGTCATGCCCTGTTTACGTTAATGGCTGTGTTGATTGTGGGGGGGGGGGTATATCTCTTGCTGGTGCTTGTCATCTTTCCTGCATTTAATTTTCACTGGAGACAAAATAAAGCTAATTTTTAATGCTATACTTTTGTTTCTTGTGCCACTAAGGTCGCTTATGTGCACAAATAACTGTAAATGAAAGGTGATAATTCATGTGAATTGTAGTACTCACAATTCATTGTGAAAAGGCTTTTACATGAAAACTTAAACGAGAAAAGAGGTCAACATTTTTGGATGAATGCTGGGTATTCTATAGCCTGCTGACTGTAGAGCAGGTTGGGCAACTTTATATTCAGTTATGAAACTGTTGAAAAACCCATTATTGTTTTGGCTAAACATGTTTGATTTAATACTTTCTGAATGAGAAAGAGTTAGCAGGTTGAATGTATCGATGAGAATTCTTGCCCCTTTTCAGAAGGAATAATAGAGGAATAATGACTTATAATCACTTGAAAATGCAAAGAGACTATTCTCATTTTCTTTTATAATGAGTATTAGTAAGAAATAATGACAAATTTGCCTAAATATAAAATATGTATGTCGAAAGATTGCAAAATTCAGAGCAATTTTGTTGTGTAGGGGCGGTATTCTGAAAACTGTCTTAATTTTTCTATTATCTTTTATCGTATCTCAGTATTAAGATAATAGCTACATGAAGCTAATATAACCTTAAATTGGTATTCTGAAAATTATCTTATCTCTGTAAAGAATGTCTCATATTTTATCATTGACCAATCATTAAAATGTTTTATTTGCTATGATCAACCAATAGCAACGTCTCTTACATGTATGTGAAAATATTAACGCATCATTGACAAAAGGCGCAATCTACTTTGCCCCCCTTGTGCACTTTCGTATGCTTGAACTACACGTGGCAATTCTCCTTGCCATGACATCTTTGAAAATAATCATCATTTAAAATTGGATCATAAATGACTTAAAAATAAGCAAATCCTAGACTGCAATAACTTTGGAATGACCTTTGTAAAACAAAATCTCCTTGCCTGATTCAGCAAGGAATAACCCCTGTTGCAAAAGGAAAATCGCATTTTACCTTATTTAAAGATAAGATAGCCCCCTGCCTCTTGTATTACGTTTTGTCTTTGTTTCCAAGGATGTTGAGATAAAAAAAGATAAATTAATTTTCAGAATACCTATTATCTCAAGGTATTATCTTGCGTGCAGAGATATATAAGCGCAATTTTCAGCTTTACGCAGATATGGCTCTGACATTGTATGCGCTCAGTGTGAGAGAAAGAAAAGATATGAGAAAAGTTAGATAATTTTCGAATACAGATTTTATCTTGACACTGGAGTTACAACAAATTGTGTCTTAAAGGGCAAGTCCACCGTAAACAAAAAGTTGATTTGAATAATTTTCTGAATACGGCCCTAGAGTTTTCAGAATATGTGTTTAACTTAGTTCCTTATTCTTAATCGTAGTTTGCAATAGTTGAACAGAGTTCAGTGGTCCCAAGTGATATGACTTGGGCAAAGTTAATTGTATCATTGTTAATTGTATTTTAGTACACCATAATTAAAAGATATGATAAGATAAAAATGCATAGATTAGTGGAAAATAACACTAGATACTAATGATGCTTCACCTGTTAAAAAATCTCATTATTAGACATTAACTGTTTTGACTCTATCTGTGTCTTAAATCTGTAGATATGGACTTCAAGCGAAGTGTTCCAGTGGAATTCATAAATTATGTCAAAGAGGCACAGCATTATGCAGAAAGTGGGTCTGGTTCATTTGAAAATCTCGAAGTAAATCCTGTGCGTTTGGCAATTTTGCAAGTGGTAAGTGGCATTAGTATAAAATATAAGTCAGGAATTAACTCATGATTGAAAATTACTTGAATATTGGACTTGGGTGAATGGATTTGCCTATTTGAAAAATACTGTTCTTGTGTAACAGAGCAAGAGTTCCACCACATTTTGCCAGATATTTTTTTTTTATTGCTTCTACCCACCACTAGGTGTAGGTGTGTGCTAGGGCATTATGTTTTCAGTCTTATATCTCTACTGTTTTCAGTCTTATATTTCTTGCAATAAAACTAAATAATCAATTCATAGATCAACTTTGAATTTGAACCAAGTGTGCATGAGAAAGATGATGATGTGTTTAGATTTTGGTGTATCACGATGGAAGGTCATAATGGCCCCCCTCGACATATTGCGCAATATGTCCACAACTTATTTTCATGACTATCTTATTTCAAGTCTTGCCCAACTTTTGAGATCAAATTTACAACACAGAGGTTCATTGTTGTGAAGTTACTTAACATCTAAGTACATGTCAGGCCCAAAATTGCTCAAAAACTTGATTTCATGTACATATCCATTGGAAATAATTTGTGTTGTCGAAATCCATAAACGTATCCATAGTTTGACTTTTCTTGGCTGAAGATAATTAATTTCATGTTGATAATTATTAACATAGTATCTACCATGATTTTCATTAAAGAAAAACAATGAAAAACAAAATGTAAAAAAAACATAGAAATAAGAAATTCAGAAAAATAAAATAAATAAGAAACAAGATTGGATAGTGATATTATCATGACCTACGTTTAATCAGAATCCCCAAAAGCGTTTCTAAACAAAAAAAATTGAAGTTTGTGGCATTTTTGTCTCACCTGCATAGCAGAGTTGAGACTATAGGCGCTGCTTTTCCGATGGCGGCGGCATCGTCAACATCAAATCTTAACCTGAGGTTAAGTTTTTGAAATGACATCATAACTTCGAAAGTATATGGACCTATTTCATGAAACTTGGCCATAAGGTTAATCAAGTATTACTGAACATCCATCTAGAGTTTCATGTCACATGACTAAGGTCAAAGGTCATTGAGGGTCAATGAACTTAGACCATTTTGGAGGAATCAACATCAAAATCTTAACCTGAGGTTAAGTTTTTGAAATGTCATCATAACTTAGAAAATATATGGACCTAGTTCATGAAACTTGGACATAAGGTTAATTAAGTATCACTGAACATCCTGCATGAGTTTCACATCACATGACCAAGGTCAAAGGTCATTTAGGGTCAGTGAACTTTGGCCAAATTGGGGGTATTTGTTGAATTCCTATCATAACTTTGAAAGTTTATTGGTCTAGTTCATTAAACCTGAACATTAGAGTAATCAAGTATCACTGAACATCCTGTGCGCATTTCAGGTCACATGACCAAGGTCAAAGGTCAATGAACTTTGGCCGAATTCGGTGTATCTGTTGAATTACCATCATAACTTTGAAAGTTTATGGATCTGATTCATGTAACTTGGACATAAGAGTAATCAAGTATCACTGAACATCCTTGGCGAGTTTCAGGTCACATGATCAAGGTCAAAGGTTATGTGAGGTCAATGAACTTTGGCCATGTTCGGGTTTTTTGTTGAATAACCATCAAATCTCTAAGTTTATTGGTCTAGTTCATAAAAAGTGGACATAAGAGTAACCATGTATCACTGAACTGCTTGTGCGAGTTAGAGTAGTTTTCAAAGTCAGCACTGCTGCTATATTGAACTGCGTGATGCAGGTGAGATGGCCAGAGGCATTCCACTTGTTTAGCAATCTACAGCCAAATTGTAATTTCTCATAAACATGTTAATTAGCATGATTGATTTATATATAATAAAATAAAAAGATTCAGTGACATTTACCTAACCTTGTAGATTACATCATGGGTGACTTATGTGCCATTTTTCATCGCAAGCACGCAATCTGCGAGAGGGGGCCATAATGGCCCCCAGGTAATCATGGTAATGAAATGATAAAAAATACCCCAGGATTATTTGGGTTAAGAGCAATTTAAAAGATCAACTTCAAACTTGGCTCAAGTGTGCATATGTGAGTCAGATGATCATATTCAATTTTGGGAGTCACGAGGGCAGCAGTCATAGAGGTCTTCACACAAATGAAAGTATATTTGTTTTCTCATGATAACCAAATAATCATATTAGGTGTCAACTAATAGCTTATGTATGTATATTGAAGTGAAAATGATCCAAGTAGATTTGGGGTCACAACGTCAATGATTAAAGGCCCTTTAAGTCATTATTTTGAAATTTCGTAAGTTTGAATTACTGATCTGGCATGGTAAAGGCAAAAATTTAGACTGTGATGCAGTCGAAAATCCATCTAGTTTTTCATATTTTTAGAAGTAAACTATCTTTGTTAAAATTTTGCTGTTTTATCATGCACATATGAACACAAATGTTGTTGCAATAAAGACAGGTAAGCTCATTTAACTGCGCACTTTACTTCAGAAGATCTTCAGAATTGCTTCTATGCATACCACTTTCAAATATTCAGCAATTCCTGCCATAGAATTATGCAACGTTTCAACTGGATTTTAAGCCCAAGCATTTTCATTATTGCTTATTGATTTATTATTAGTACATGTAAATGTACTATTTCATGAATTTAAATGAATTCAATGAGCAAATAATTGTTAAACTACACCAAGACTGTTGCGATTACTGTGCACAGAGAACTTCCAACTGAATGTTGAAGGTTTCTTTCAAGATTATTTATGCGAAATTATGATACCAAATTATGCAAATTACCGCTCAATATTAATTATTGCTTATTGATTTATTATTAGTAAATGTACCACTTCATGAATTTAAATGAATTCAATGAGCAAATAATTGTTAAACTACATCAAGACTGTTGCGATTACTGTGGACAGAGAACTTCCAACCGAATGTTGAAGGTTTCTTTCAAGATTATTTATGCGAAATTATGATACCAATTTATGCAAATTACAGCCAAATACCGCTCAATACATGTATGACTCTTTAATTTGTCAATTAGATTTACCTGGGAGAGTTTAATGAGGTGCATACAATTTCTATGCAGAATATTTTATTTGGTCTCAATTATTTATGCTAACCAAACACGTTATTCTGTTCATTGGCAACTTGTTGGCAAATTTAAATCTCTGTAAATTGTTATCCAGGTATTTCAGTTATATTTGACGATCTTCTCTTTAATCATTCTCTGTTTCTAGGATTCCAAGGAAGTTCAGAAATGTATCCTTAAGAACTTGCAAAATGGAACAACTCATCTGGCAGTCATTGCTGAGGGATTGGATCTGGCTGCTTCATGGCAGAATGCAATACACAAGCATGGTTTCCATCTTCTGCAGGAGACTGTTATCATCAAAGATACTCATGGTTTGTATAATTTGTCCCTGTAAATTTATAATATTTTTAATCTTGTTTACCTTATCACATTTATGAAATAGACTTTTGCGAAGCTCTTGCTTTCCAAAATTTCATTTCCTGACAAAGATCTGAGATTCTACTGCATGAGCTTTCATACTTCACTAACATAATTTAATCAGGAGTCTATGTCCCTGTTCATGGTCTATAAGAGAATTTAGGAGTCATGGGTTTAAGGGCAATTCCACCCCAGCAAATGTTAATTTGAATACAGAGAAAAAAAATAAACAAGCATAATGCTGAAAATTTTCACCGAAATCAGATATGAATAAAAAAATCATGACATTTTAAGTTCTCCCTTGATTTAGCACGTACCAGTCAGTGTCGAAATGAGGAGATCGATGACTTCACCCATTCACTATTTTTGTTTGTATTTTATTATATATTTATTGTATTTCATATGAAATATTTTAATTTTTCCTTCATTATCATTTAAAACATGGTTTGGTTTCTCCCTGAACATGTAGAAAATGCAGTTTTGTAACATATTCTGATTCACTGAAGAGTTTCTTTACTGACAAAACTGCAAAATTTAGAATATTATATATTTTATATAATATACTAAAAAAATACTGATTGTGTGACATCAACGGCTTGCAAATTTGCATAATACGCCTGTTGCGCATACAAGTTTTTATAAGATAGGATAACGTTTTTAATTGGTCAAAAATCCCCTTTCCTCCCCAATCTTTTAAAGATTTGGAAAGCTCAGTTTTTATAGGGCTCAGTTTTTTAAATACTGTAAGGCAATTTTTAAGAAAAAGTCATTTTTTTCATAATCTTATGGCCATTTTCTCAAATTCAACCTCTGTTCTTGAATTATTTCAATGTAAATGCAAGTTATGATAATGATTTCAAAATGTGTTTTAACAGAATGAAATGTCCACCCAAGTGCTTGTATGCATGAATAAAAGATATATGGCAACGTTTTGATTAAAAAAATATGTAGTTGTTGAGAAACTTCAAAATAGCTGGCATTTTTGCCCAGTGGCGGGTCTTTTTACCAAGCAATAATAATACACTGCCCCACTCTGCTTATTCGTGTTGAGGATCTTCAGTGTGATCATTTTTCACCTAAGATTTCATTATTTCACAGAGTTACATGTAGGTTTATATAAATGTACCAGATCTAGCTCTGATATTGTGACAATTAACTTAGATTTTGAAGTCTCTCCCATTGAAATATTGTTTACCCCAACAACTGGCATTTAGCTTCAAGCGATAACCTGAACTGGTATGAAAATACATAAATATTCCAGTAAGGGTCCGAAGTGTTTTCATAAGTATTTTTGATTGCATGTACATGCAATTGCCCTGTAGTTTTAAATCATTTCAATGATGGCTGAAAATACCTGCCAAAAAGCTCAAAGAGTAGTATAAATCCACTTACCTTGTCATGTTTAGAATGGTAGCATGTAGCTTTTGGCTGCATGTATACATGTAAGTAGTGCAATATACTGTCAGTATTGTATTACACAACGATAGCAGAAGATCCAGGATTAGCGGATTGTTTATGTGTGTGGGGGGGAAGGGGGCCCAAGGGGATTTTTTAAAAGCCTTAAAGGCCCAGGGGGGGGGGGCACTTCCATTCATGAGTGGATACCATGCACGACCATGAGATCTCAAAAAGCACCCTAAACACGTATTTTCCATATTCTGAAAATGCACCCCTAAGTATTGGCATGTGAAACCCTACCCTTCCCATGTATTGGAAACAAATGATACTCTTGGCAAGTACTTCCTGAATTGAACCCCTAAACAAGTACAGGGATATTTCAATGTTATATCAGGGACGTCGGTCGTCGGTTTTACCTTTACCTACATCATTGGGTTTAGTACATCCAACTCGCGCAAATCGTACTCTAAACACATAATGTAGACTCCTGAAGTACATCCTTTATAAAACATTTTAGTCTTGATTTTTATACCTTCGCAAATTTGACCCTAATCACGTAGCTTTCCTAGTGAAATAGATAGCCTTTTTTATTATTTTAGTGTTTTTTACACCCTTATCTTGAAAAAGACATTCTTTTTACATGTTTTTTTTTGGTCGCGCATGGTATCCGCTCATCAATGTAAGTGGCCCCCGGGCCTAAAGGTCAAAGGTCACCACCATTTTCAGAAGCAATTTCAACTCCAAATAAAGAGGTGTACTTGTAAGGTTACCATCATTTTCGAAAGCCCTTCCCAGTCAAAATATTTTCTGACAAGCATAAAAAAGTCCTCAGTCCAATCATCATCTCCCCTTGACTTGGGGAGGGGTGGGCAGGGAATAATTTTTTTATTCTCCTAAACTTAGTTTTACACTTTCTTTGGAGGGGGGGGGGGGGACAAGAACCTGGGCTTTCTGCCCATGGATCGGCTGGTTGAAAACAGTGTTTTATTTCCCCAAAATCTTTTTCTGCTTACAGTTTGTCATCTGATCACTGCAACAAATGGAACTGATAAGCCAGAGTTACCAAAGATTCTTTATGATGATGACGCCTACCGAGCGGTTCTAGAGGCGTATTCTCAGGAAGGTGAAAATGTAGGAGTTTATGGAGAAAACAAAGGTAAATAAGAGATATTTTTCCTTATGTACAATATTTCAGCACCTTGTCATATTGACTTTCTGGTCCCCAAGAAAGCTTCAGCATCTTACTCTTTTCAAAACTACCCCACTCTCAGACTTCCTTGTTGCCTTTCAAATTATACTTCTCTGTCACATGTAACAAAATCATGTCAAACAAGTAGTGCATGCTCTGGAGTTGAATATATAGGTATTCATATACTGCATTTATAGTGAGGTCTTTTCTCATGGCAACTTTGCAGCTGCTCCGGAGCTGCTGCAGATTTGCTGTGAGACGGCAGACAGTCAGTAGGCCATCTTGCGTTAGACTACTCCAGGGAAATACTGCCTTGTATAAAAGCCACTGAAAAATAAATCACTGTTGCCTAGCATCAGCTTGGCAGCTGATTCAAAGTTTTGCCAGTATAAATATGTCTAGCAGCAATACCGCACCAACAGTGCATCAAAACTTGGGTTTGTTTTTGCACTTTTTAGCCTGGCCAACAATAGTCATGTGTATTATTTTCAGATATAAAAGTTATGAGGTGATGTGAAAGAAATGTGTCATTTGCTGCAGAGTTATTAAATGCAGTGTTAATACGCCATGGCAATTAGATGCGCTGTTGATGCAGTGTTTCATTGCCCACTGTAAATGCGTTTGATTCAGCTTTTAGCGGGATGGAAGCTCTGTAGTAGTCTTGCAGGCAAATTCAGAATCCAGTGTAAATGTAGCACTAAATTTAGAATTTCTCAAGTGGATTGTCTATTACCAAGGCTGTTGGTGGAGATAAGATATATATTACAAGAAAAATGTTATAGCAATGAATGCACATTTTGTTACATTAAAAGGTAATAAGCATGCTTTGTGTGTTGTGTAAGATTGGTAATTACTTGTGGGAGATCAACAAATCATTCCGTTTAAAGTATCCATCGTTATAATAAAGTGCTTCATTGGTCCATCACAAAGGCAGTCCAATATTATTTGCAATGCGAGCATTGCAGTAATGTGAGCTGATGTCATTTCATTGGTAACTTTGTTGACACCTGCATGGACCTATGGGACTTCGTACTAAAAAGCATGTTAAAAATCGTTGTTATATCCACTGGACAGGCCATTTCATGCCGTATAACCAATTGCGCTATTAAAGGAAAGTGCATCTGATGTTTCTGATCAATGAGAAACATTCTACGACTCATATTATATAGCCTTTTATTTTGTGTAAAAAATCAAATATTTCTTCTATTTTCATTTTGAAGTCTTATTTCATTTAGATTTAGTTGTCATTGAATGTGACTAATCCTGAAATACTATTCGGTTCTGAGTTTTAGGGGTTGAACATATCCTTTGGTATTCAGAGATTTTTGTAATGATAAATTGCAATTTAAATTACATTCTCTATAAGCAAAGGTCTAGATGCATTTGTGCATGCTAAAGTTAGGGCTTGATATTATATCTTTTGATTGCAGGCAAATTTCACTGAAAAATAATTTGAGAATATAATTAGAAATGTGAAAAACAAAGAAAATATGTTGAAATGGAGAAATATTATAAAGGAAAAGAAAATGAGGCACAATAAAGGACATAAAGGAAATACTTTAAAATTTTGGATGTTTTTAAAAGAATGTTTGAACAGAAGTATTTCGAAATTTTACTTGCTAAGTTGACCCAAAATCTATTTATGCATTAGTTAGCATATTTAATATTCCATCTTGATCACTCAGATAAAGTGCCAAGATCTTAAGTTGAGGGGGGGAGGAGGTTATC
The DNA here is from genome assembly GCF_018143015.1 of Lytechinus variegatus. Taxonomy (NCBI): domain Eukaryota; kingdom Metazoa; phylum Echinodermata; class Echinoidea; order Temnopleuroida; family Toxopneustidae; genus Lytechinus; species Lytechinus variegatus. The sequence continues at coordinate 4,746,906 of NC_054743.1, forward strand.
TGCTCAGCTCACCTCCTCTTCAAACCATCCACAATAAAATGAGCGAATCGGGGATCAAGATTGTGATTTTTCTTCTTAAGATGTAGGTCAGATGTTTTTTTATGTGTTCCCTCTCTTACTTCTAATTGCAGAGCTGAGAAATGAAGCAGAAAGTTTGGGCCGGCCAATCACACTCATTCGCCAAGAAGGAAGGATCGGGTTGACAATAAATCCACCGCAAGATGATGACCCAACTCAACTTAGATAGGGTTAAACGAAGATGAAATTATCTTCACGTAGCTGTTTAACAAAGAAAAAATTATCCTCCTGCAGCTGTTAAACGAAGATGAAATTATCTTCATGTAGCTGTTAAACAAAGATGAAATTATCTTCATGTAGCTGTTAAACGAAGATGAAATTATCTTCATGTAGCTGTAAGAGGAAGATGAAATTATCCTCATGTAGGTGTTAAACGAAGATGAAATTATCTTCACGTAGCTGAGTAACGAAGATGAAATTATCTTCATGTAGCTGTAAGAGGGAGATGAAATTATCTTCATGTAGCTGTTAAACGAAGATAAAATTATCTTCATGTAGGTGTTAAACGAAGATGAAATTATCCTCATGTAGCTGTTAAACGAAGATAAAATTATCTTCATGTAGGTGTTAAACGAAGATAAAAAATATCTTTATGTAGGTGTTAAACGAAGATGAAATTATCTTCATGTAGCTGTAAGAGGAAGATGACATTATCCTCATGTAGCTGTTAAACGAAGATGAATGTATCTTCATGTAGGTGTTAAACGAAGATGAAATTATCCTCATGTAGGTGTTAAACGAAGATGAAATTATCTTCATGTAGCTGTAAGAGGAAGATAAAATTATCTTCATGTAGCTGTTAAACGAAGATAAAATTATCTTCATGTAGGTGTTAAACGAAGATGAAATTATCTTTATGTTGGTGTTTAACGAAGATGAAATTATCTTCATGCAGCTGTAAGAGGAAGATGAAATTATCTTCATGTAACTGTTTAACGAAGATGAAATTATCTTCATGTAGCTGTAAGAGGAAGATGAAATTATCTTCATGTAACTGTTTCACGAAGATGAAATTATCTTCATGTAGGTGTTAAATGAAGATGAAATTATCTTCACGTAGCTCTTAAACGAAGATGAAATTATCTTCATGTAGCTGTTAAACGAAGATGAAATTATCTTCATGTAGCTGTAAGGGGAAGATGAATTTATCTTCATGTAGCTGTTAAACGAAAATGAAATTATCTTCAAGTAGCTGTAAGAGAAAGATGAAATTGTCTTCATGTAGCTGTTAAACGAAGATAAAATTATCTTTATGTAGGTGTTAAACGAAGATGAAATTATCTTCATGTAGCTGAGTAACGAAGATGAAATTATCTTCATGTAGGTGTTAAACGAAGATGAGATTATCTTCACGTAGCTGTAAGAGGAAGATGAATTTATCTTCATGTAGCTGTTAAACGAAAATGAAATTATCTTCAAGTAGCTGTAAGAGAAAGATGAAATTATCTTCATGTAGGTGTTAAATGAAGATGAAATTATCTTCACGTAGCTCTTAAACGAAGATGAAATTATCTTCATGTAGCTGTTAAACGAAGATGAAATTATCTTCATGTAGCTGTAAGAGGAAGATGAATTTATCTTCATGTAGCTGTTAAACGAAAATGAAATTATCTTCAAGTAGCTGTAAGAGAAAGATGAAATTATCTTCATGTAGCTGTTAAACGAAGATAAAATTATCTTTATGTAGGTGTTAAACGAAGATGAAATTATCTTCATGTAGCTGAGTAACGAAGATGAAATTATCTTCATGTAGGTGTTAAACGAAGATGAAATTATCTTTATGTTGGTGTTTAACGAAGATGAAATTATCTTCATGCAGCTGTAAGAGGAAGATGAAATTATCTTCATGTAACTGTTTAACGAAGATGAAATTATCTTCATGTAGCTGTAAGAAGAATCTTTATGTTGGTGTTTAACGAAGATGAAATTATCTTCATGCAGCTGTAAGAGGAAGATGAAATTATCTTCATGTAACTGTTTAACGAAGATGAAATTATCTTTATGTAGGTGTTAAACGAAGATGAAATTATCTTCATGTAGCTGTAAGAGGAAGATGACATTATCTGCATGTAGCTGTTAAACGAATATGAATGTATCTTCATGTAGCTGTAAGAGGAAGATGACATTATCCTCATGTAGCTGTTAAACGAAGATGAATGTATCTTCATGTAGGTGTTAAACGAAGATGAATGTATCTTCATGTAGCTGTAAGAGGAAGATGACATTATCCTCATGTAGCTGTTAAACGAAGATGAATGTATCTTCATGTAGGTGTTAAACGAAGATAAAATTATCTTCATGTAGGTGTTAAACGGAGATGAAATTATCTTTATGTTGGTGTTTAACGAAGATGAAATTATCTTCATGCAGCTGTAAGAGGAAGATGAAATTATCTTCATGTAACTGTTTAACGAAGATGAAATTATCTTCATGTAGCTGTAAGAGGAAGATGAATTTATCTTCATGTAGCTGTTAAACGAAAATGAAATTATCTTCAAGTAGCTGTAAGAGAAAGATGAAATTATCTTCATGTAGCTGTTAAACGAAGATAAAATTATCTTTATGTAGGTGTTAAACGAAGATGAAATTATCTTCATGTAGCCGATTTACGAAGATGAAATTATCTTCATGTAGGTGTTAAACGAAGATGAGATTATCTTCACGTAGCTGTAAGAGGAAGATGAATTTATCTTCATGTAGCTGTTAAACGAAAATGAAATTATCTTCAAGTAGCTGTAAGAGAAAGATGAAATTATCTTCATGTAGGTGTTAAATGAAGATGAAATTATATTCACGTAGCTCTTAAACGAAGATGAAATTATCTTTATGTAGCTGTTAAACGAAGATGAAATTATCTTCATGTAGCTGTAAGAGGAAGATGAATTTATCTTCATGTAGCTGTTAAACGAAAATGAAATTATCTTCAAGTAGCTGTAAGAGAAAGATGAAATTATCTTCATGTAGCTGTTAAGCGAAGATAAAATTATCTTTATGTAGGTGTTAAACGAAGATGAGATTATCTTCATGTAGCTGAGTAACGAAGATGAAATTATCTTCATGTAGGTGTTAAACGAAGATGAAATTATCTTTATGTTGGTGTTTAACGAAGATGAAATTATCTTCATGCAGCTGTAAGAGGAAGATGAAATTATCTTCATGTAACTGTTTAACGAAGATGAAATTATCTTCATGTAGCTGTAAGAGGAAGATGAAATTATCTTCATGTAACTGTTTCACGAAGATGAAATTATCTTCATGTAGCTGTAAGAAGAATCCTTATGTTGGTGTTTAACGAAGATGAAATTATCTTCATGCAGCTGTAAGAGGAAGATGAAATTATCTTCATGTAACTGTTTAACGAAGATGAAATTATCTTTATGTAGGTGTTAAACGAAGATGAAATTATCTTCATGTAGCTGTAAGAGGAAGATGACATTATCTGCATGTAGCTGTTAAACGAATATGAATGTATCTTCATGTAGCTGTAAGAGGAAGATGACATTATCCTCATGTAGCTGTTAAACGAAGGTGAATGTATCTTCATGTAGGTGTTAAACGAAGATGAATGTATCTTCATGTAGCTGTAAGAGGAAGATGACATTATCCTCATGTAGCTGTTAAACGAAGATGAATGTATCTTCATGTAGGTGTTAAACGAAGATAAAATTATCTTCATGTAGGTGTTAAACGGAGATGAAATTATCTTTATGTTGGTGTTTAACGAAGATGAAATTATCTTCATGCAGCTGTAAGAGGAAGATGAAATTATCTTCATGTAACTGTTTAACGAAGATGAAATTATCTTCATGTAGCTGTAAGAGGAAGATGAAATTATCTTCATGTAGCTGTAAGAGGAAGATGAATTTATCTTCATGTAGCTGTTAAACGAAGATAAAATTATCTTCATGTAGGTGTTAAACGAAGATGAAATTATCTTTATGTTGGTGTTTCACGAAGATGAAATTATCTTCATGTAGGTGTTAAACGAAGATAAATTATCTTTATGTAGGTGTTAAACGAAGATGAAATTATCTTTATGTAGGTGTTAAACGAAGATGAAATTATCTTCATGTAGCTGAGTAACGAAGATGAAATTATCTTCATGTAGGTGTTAAACGAAGATGAAATTATCTTTATGTTGGTGTTTCACGAAGATGAAATTATCTTCATGTAGGTGTTAAACGAAGATAAATTATCTTTATGTAGGTGTTAAACGAAGATGAAATTATCTTTATGTAGGTGTTAAACGAAGATGAAATTATCCTCATGTAGCTGTTAAAGGAAGATGAAATTATCTTCATGTAGCTGTAAGAGGAAGATGAAATTATCCCAATGTAGCTGTTAAACGAAGATGAAATTATCTTCATGTAGCTGTGTAACGAAGATGAAATTATCTTCATGTAGCTGTTAAACGAAGATAAAATTATCTTCATGTAGGTGTTAAACGAAGATGAAATTATCTTTATGTAGCTGTTTAACGAAGATGAAATTATCATCATGTAGCTGTTAAACGAAGATGAAATTATCTTCATGTAGCTGTAAGAAGAAGATGAAATTATCTTCATGTAACTGTTAAACCAAGATGAAATTATCTTCATGTAGCAGTTAAACGAAGATGAAATTATCTTCATGTAGCTGAGTAACGAAGATGAAATTATCTTCATGTAGCTGTTAAATGAAGATGAAATTATCTTCATGTAGCTGTGTAACGAAGATGAAATTATCTTCATGTAGCTGTTAAGCAAAGATGAAATTATCTTCATGTAGCTGTTAAACGAAGATGAAATTCATGTATGAGGAAGATGAAATTATCTTCATGTAGCTGTAAGAGGAAGATGAAATTATCTTCATGTAGCTGTAAGAGGAAGATGAAATTATCCTCATGTAGGTGTTAAACGAAGATGAAATTATCTTTATGTAGGTGTTAAACGAAGATGAAATTATCTTTATGTAGGTGTTAAACGAAGATGAAATTATCCTCATGTAGCTGTAAGAGGAAGATGAAATTATCCTTATGTAGGTGTTAAACGAAGATGAAATTATCTTCATGTAGCTGTAAGAGGAAGATGAAATTATCCTCAGGTAGGTGTTAAACGAAGATGAAATTATCTTTATGTAGGTGTTAAACGAAGATGAAATTATCTTTATGTAGGTGTTAAACGAAGATGAAATTATCCTCATGTAGCTGTTAAAGGAAGATGAAATTATCTTCATGTAGCTGTAAGAGGAAGATGAAATTATCTTCATGTAGCTGTTAAACGAAGATGAAATTATCTTCATGTAGCTGTGTAACGAAGATGAAATTATCTTCATGTAGGTGTTAAACGAAGATGAAATTATCTTTATGTTGGTGTTTAACGAAGATGAAATTATCTTCATGCAGCTGTAAGAGGAAGATGAAATTATCTTCATGTAACTGTTTCACGAAGATGAAATTATCTTCATGTAGCTGTAAGAAGAATCCTTATGTTGGTGTTTAACGAAGATGAAATTATCTTCATGCAGCTGTAAGAGGAAGATGAAATTATCTTCATGTAACTGTTTAACGAAGATGAAATTATCTTTATGTAGGTGTTAAACGAAGATGAAATTATCTTCATGTAGCTGTAAGAGGAAGATGACATTATCTGCATGTAGCTGTTAAACGAATATGAATGTATCTTCATGTAGCTGTAAGAGGAAGATGACATTATCCTCATGTAGCTGTTAAACGAAGGTGAATGTATCTTCATGTAGGTGTTAAACGAAGATGAATGTATCTTCATGTAGCTGTAAGAGGAAGATGACATTATCCTCATGTAGCTGTTAAACGAAGATGAATGTATCTTCATGTAGGTGTTAAACGAAGATAAAATTATCTTCATGTAGGTGTTAAACGGAGATGAAATTATCTTTATGTTGGTGTTTAACGAAGATGAAATTATCTTCATGCAGCTGTAAGAGGAAGATGAAATTATCTTCATGTAACTGTTTAACGAAGATGAAATTATCTTCATGTAGCTGTAAGAGGAAGATGAAATTATCTTCATGTAGCTGTAAGAGGAAGATGAATTTATCTTCATGTAGCTGTTAAACGAAGATAAAATTATCTTCATGTAGGTGTTAAACGAAGATGAAATTATCTTTATGTTGGTGTTTCACGAAGATGAAATTATCTTCATGTAGGTGTTAAACGAAGATAAATTATCTTTATGTAGGTGTTAAACGAAGATGAAATTATCTTTATGTAGGTGTTAAACGAAGATGAAATTATCTTCATGTAGCTGAGTAACGAAGATGAAATTATCTTCATGTAGGTGTTAAACGAAGATGAAATTATCTTTATGTTGGTGTTTCACGAAGATGAAATTATCTTCATGTAGGTGTTAAACGAAGATAAATTATCTTTATGTAGGTGTTAAACGAAGATGAAATTATCTTTATGTAGGTGTTAAACGAAGATGAAATTATCCTCATGTAGCTGTTAAAGGAAGATGAAATTATCTTCATGTAGCTGTAAGAGGAAGATGAAATTATCCCAATGTAGCTGTTAAACGAAGATGAAATTATCTTCATGTAGCTGTGTAACGAAGATGAAATTATCTTCATGTAGCTGTTAAACGAAGATAAAATTATCTTCATGTAGGTGTTAAACGAAGATGAAATTATCTTTATGTAGCTGTTTAACGAAGATGAAATTATCATCATGTAGCTGTTAAACGAAGATGAAATTATCTTCATGTAGCTGTAAGAAGAAGATGAAATTATCTTCATGTAACTGTTAAACCAAGATGAAATTATCTTCATGTAGCAGTTAAACGAAGATGAAATTATCTTCATGTAGCTGAGTAACGAAGATGAAATTATCTTCATGTAGCTGTTAAATGAAGATGAAATTATCTTCATGTAGCTGTGTAACGAAGATGAAATTATCTTCATGTAGCTGTTAAGCAAAGATGAAATTATCTTCATGTAGCTGTTAAACGAAGATGAAATTCATGTATGAGGAAGATGAAATTATCTTCATGTAGCTGTAAGAGGAAGATGAAATTATCTTCATGTAGCTGTAAGAGGAAGATGAAATTATCCTCATGTAGGTGTTAAACGAAGATGAAATTATCTTTATGTAGGTGTTAAACGAAGATGAAATTATCTTTATGTAGGTGTTAAACGAAGATGAAATTATCCTCATGTAGCTGTAAGAGGAAGATGAAATTATCCTCATGTAGGTGTTAAACGAAGATGAAATTATCTTCATGTAGCTGTAAGAGGAAGATGAAATTATCCTCAGGTAGGTGTTAAACGAAGATGAAATTATCTTTATGTAGGTGTTAAACGAAGATGAAATTATCTTTATGTAGGTGTTAAACGAAGATGAAATTATCCTCATGTAGCTGTTAAAGGAAGATGAAATTATCTTCATGTAGCTGTAAGAGGAAGATGAAATTATCTTCATGTAGCTGTTAAACGAAGATGAAATTATCTTCATGTAGCTGTGTAACGAAGATGAAATTATCTTCATGTAGGTGTTAAACGAAGATGAAATTATCTTTATGTTGGTGTTTAACGAAGATGAAATTATCTTCATGCAGCTGTAAGAGGAAGATGAAATTATCTTCATGTAACTGTTTCACGAAGATGAAATTATCTTCATGTAGCTGTAAGAAGAATCCTTATGTTGGTGTTTAACGAAGATGAAATTATCTTCATGCAGCTGTAAGAGGAAGATGAAATTATCTTCATGTAACTGTTTAACGAAGATGAAATTATCTTTATGTAGGTGTTAAACGAAGATGAAATTATCTTCATGTAGCTGTAAGAGGAAGATGACATTATCCTCATGTAGCTGTTAAACGAATATGAATGTATCTTCATGTAGCTGTAAGAGGAAGATGACATTATCCTCATGTAGCTGTTAAACGAAGATGAATGTATCTTCATGTAGGTGTTAAACGAAGATGAATGTATCTTCATGTAGCTGTAAGAGGAAGATGACATTATCCTCATGTAGCTGTTAAACGAAGATGAATGTATCTTCATGTAGGTGTTAAACGAAGATAAAATTTTCTTGATGTAGGTGTTAAACGGAGATGAAATTATCTTTATGTTGGTGTTTAACGAAGATGAAATTATCTTCATGCAGCTGTAAGAGGAAGATGAAATTATCTTCATGTAACTGTTTAACGAAGATGAAATTATCTTCATGTAGCTGTAAGAGGAAGATGAAATTATCTTCATGTAGCTGTAAGAGGAAGATGAATTTATCTTCATGTAGCTGTTAAACGAAGATAAAATTATCTTCATGTAGGTGTTAAACGAAGATGAAATTATCTTTATGTTGGTGTTTCACGAAGATGAAATTATCTTCATGTAGGTGTTAAACGAAGATAAATTATCTTTATGTAGGTGTTAAACGAAGATGAAATTATCTTTATGTAGGTGTTAAACGAAGATGAAATTATCTTCATGTAGCTGAGTAACGAAGATGAAATTATCTTCATGTAGGTGTTAAACGAAGATGAAATTATCTTTATGTTGGTGTTTCACGAAGATGAAATTATCTTCATGTAGGTGTTAAACGAAGATAAATTATCTTTATGTAGGTGTTAAACGAAGATGAAATTATCTTTGTGTAGGTGTTAAACGAAGATGAAATTACCCTCATGTAGCTGTTAAAGGAAGATGAAATTATCTTCATGTAGCTGTAAGAAGAAGATGAAATTATCTTCATGTAACTGTTAAACCAAGATGAAATTATCTTCATGTAGCAGTTAAACGAAGATGAAATTATCTTCATGTAGCTGAGTAACGAAGATGAAATTATCTTCATGTAGCTGTTAAATGAAGATGAAATTATCTTCATGTAGCTGTGTAACGAAGATAAAATTATCTTCATGTAGCTGTTAAGCAAAGATGAAATTATCTTCATGTAGCTGTTAAACGAAGATGAAATTATCTTTATGTTGGTGTTTCACGAAGATGAAATTATCTTCATGTAGGTGTTAAACGAAGATAAATTATCTTTATGTAGGTGTTAAACGAAGATGAAATTATCTTTATGTAGGTGTTAAACGAAGATGAAATTATCTTCATGTAGCTGAGTAACGAAGATGAAATTATCTTCATGTAGGTGTTAAACGAAGATGAAATTATCTTTATGTTGGTGTTTCACGAAGATGAAATTATCTTCATGTAGGTGTTAAACGAAGATAAATTATCTTTATGTAGGTGTTAAACGAAGATGAAATTATCTTTATGTAGGTGTTAAACGAAGATGAAATTACCCTCATGTAGCTGTTAAAGGAAGATGAAATTATCTTCATGTAGCTGTAAGAGGAAGATGAAATTATCCCCATGTAGCTGTTAAACGAAGATGAAATTATCTTCATGTAGCTGTGTAACGAAGATGAAATTATCTTCATGTAGCTGTTAAACGAAGATAAAATTATCTTCATGTAGGTGTTAAACGAAGATGAAATTATCTTTATGTAGCTGTTTAACGAAGATGAAATTATCATCATGTAGCTGTTAAACGAAGATGAAATTATCTTCATGTAGCTGTAAGAAGAAGATGAAATTATCTTCATGTAACTGTTAAACCAAGATGAAATTATCTTCATGTAGCAGTTAAACGAAGATGAAATTATCTTCATGTAGCTGAGTAACGAAGATGAAATTATCTTCATGCAGCTGTTAAGCAAAGATGAAATTATCTTCATGTAGCTGTTAAACGAAGATGAAATTATCTTCATGTATGAGGAAGATGAAATTATCTTCATGTAGCTGTAAGAGGAAGATGAATTTATCTTCATGTAGCTGTTAAACGAAGATAAAATTATCTTCATGTAGGTGTTAAACGAAGATGAAATTATCTTTATGTTGGTGTTTCACGAAGATGAAATTATCTTCATGTAGCTGTAAGAGGAAGATGAAATTATCTTCATGTAGCTGTAAGAGGAAGATGAATTTATCTTCATGTAGCTGTTAAACGAAGATAAAATTATCTTCATGTAGGTGTTAAACGAAGATGAAATTATCTTTATGTTGGTGTTTCACGAAGATGAAATTATCTTCATGTAGGTGTTAAACGAAGATAAATTATCTTTATGTAGGTGTTAAACGAAGATGAAATTATCTTTATGTAGGTGTTAAACGAAGATGAAATTATCTTCATGTAGCTGAGTAACGAAGATGAAATTATCTTCATGTAGGTGTTAAACGAAGATGAAATTATCTTTATGTTGGTGTTTCACGAAGATGAAATTATCTTCATGTAGGTGTTAAACGAAGATAAATTATCTTTATGTAGGTGTTAAACGAAGATGAAATTATCTTTATGTAGGTGTTAAACGAAGATGAAATTATCCTCATGTAGCTGTTAAAGGAAGATGAAATTATCTTCATGTAGCTGTAAGAGGAAGATGAAATTATCCAATGTAGCTGTTAAACGAAGATGAAATTATCTTCATGTAGCTGTGTAACGAAGATGAAATTATCTTCATGTAGCTGTTAAACGAAGATAAAATTATCTTCATGTAGGTGTTAAACGAAGATGAAATTATCTTTATGTAGCTGTTTAACGAAGATGAAATTATCATCATGTAGCTGTTAAACGAAGATGAAATTATCTTCATGTAGCTGTAAGAAGAAGATGAAATTATCTTCATGTAACTGTTAAACCAAGATGAAATTATCTTCATGTAGCAGTTAAACGAAGATGAAATTATCTTCATGTAGCTGAGTAACGAAGATGAAATTATCTTCATGTAGCTGTTAAATGAAGATGAAATTATCTTCATGTAGCTGTGTAACGAAGATGAAATTATCTTCATGTAGCTGTTAAGCAAAGATGAAATTATCTTCATGTAGCTGTTAAACGAAGATGAAATTCATGTATGAGGAAGATGAAATTATCTTCATGTAGCTGTAAGAGGAAGATGAAATTATCTTCATGTAGCTGTAAGAGGAAGATGAAATTATCCTCATGTAGGTGTTAAACGAAGATGAAATTATCTTTATGTAGGTGTTAAACGAAGATGAAATTATCTTTATGTAGGTGTTAAACGAAGATGAAATTATCCTCATGTAGCTGTAAGAGGAAGATGAAATTATCCTCATGTAGGTGTTAAACGAAGATGAAATTATCTTCATGTAGCTGTAAGAGGAAGATGAAATTATCCTCAGGTAGGTGTTAAACGAAGATGAAATTATCTTTATGTAGGTGTTAAACGAAGATGAAATTATCTTTATGTAGGTGTTAAACGAAGATGAAATTATCCTCATGTAGCTGTTAAAGGAAGATGAAATTATCTTCATGTAGCTGTAAGAGGAAGATGAAATTATCTTCATGTAGCTGTTAAACGAAGATGAAATTATCTTCATGTAGCTGTGTAACGAAGATGAAATTATCTTCATGTAGGTGTTAAACGAAGATGAAATTATCTTTATGTTGGTGTTTAACGAAGATGAAATTATCTTCATGCAGCTGTAAGAGGAAGATGAAATTATCTTCATGTAACTGTTTCACGAAGATGAAATTATCTTCATGTAGCTGTAAGAAGAATCCTTATGTTGGTGTTTAACGAAGATGAAATTATCTTCATGCAGCTGTAAGAGGAAGATGAAATTATCTTCATGTAACTGTTTAACGAAGATGAAATTATCTTTATGTAGGTGTTAAACGAAGATGAAATTATCTTCATGTAGCTGTAAGAGGAAGATGACATTATCCTCATGTAGCTGTTAAACGAATATGAATGTATCTTCATGTAGCTGTAAGAGGAAGATGACATTATCCTCATGTAGCTGTTAAACGAAGATGAATGTATCTTCATGTAGGTGTTAAACGAAGATGAATGTATCTTCATGTAGCTGTAAGAGGAAGATGACATTATCCTCATGTAGCTGTTAAACGAAGATGAATTATCTTCATGTAGGTGTTAAACGAAGATAAAATTTTCTTGATGTAGGTGTTAAACGGAGATGAAATTATCTTTATGTTGGTGTTTAAAGAAGATGAAATTATCTTCATGCAGCTGTAAGAGGAAGATGAAATTATCTTCATGTAACTGTTTAACGAAGATGAAATTATCTTCATGTAGGTGTTAAACGAAGATGAAATTATCCTCATGTAGCTGTTAAAGGAAGATGAAATTATCTTCATGTAGCTGTAAGAGGAAGATGAAATTATCCCCATGTAGCTGTTAAACGAAGATGAAATTATCTTCATGTAGCTGTGTAACGAAGATGAAATTATCTTCATGTAGCTGTTAAACGAAGATAAAATTATCTTCATGTAGGTGTTAAACGAAGATGAAATTATCTTTATGTAGCTGTTTAACGAAGATGAAATTATCATCATGTAGCTGTTAAACGAAGATGAAATTATCTTCATGTAGCTGTAAGAAGAAGATGAAATTATCTTCATGTAACTGTTAAACCAAGATGAAATTATCTTCATGTAGCAGTTAAACGAAGATGAAATTATCTTCATGTAGCTGAGTAACGAAGATGAAATTATCTTCATGCAGCTGTTAAGCAAAGATGAAATTATCTTCATGTAGCTGTTAAACGAAGATGAAATTATCTTCATGTATGAGGAAGATGAAATTATCTTCATGTAGCTGTAAGAGGAAGATGAATTTATCTTCATGTAGCTGTTAAACGAAGATAAAATTATCTTCATGTAGGTGTTAAACGAAGATGAAATTATCTTTATGTTGGTGTTTCACGAAGATGAAATTATCTTCATGTAGCTGTAAGAGGAAGATGAAATTATCTTCATGTAGCTGTAAGAGGAAGATGAATTTATCTTCATGTAGCTGTTAAACGAAGATAAAATTATCTTCATGTAGGTGTTAAACGAAGATGAAATTATCTTTATGTTGGTGTTTCACGAAGATGAAATTATCTTCATGTAGGTGTTAAACGAAGATAAATTATCTTTATGTAGGTGTTAAACGAAGATGAAATTATCTTTATGTAGGTGTTAAACGAAGATGAAATTATCTTCATGTAGCTGAGTAACGAAGATGAAATTATCTTCATGTAGGTGTTAAACGAAGATGAAATTATCTTTATGTTGGTGTTTCACGAAGATGAAATTATCTTCATGTAGGTGTTAAACGAAGATAAATTATCTTTATGTAGGTGTTAAACGAAGATGAAATTATCTTTATGTAGGTGTTAAACGAAGATGAAATTATCCTCATGTAGCTGTTAAAGGAAGATGAAATTATCTTCATGTAGCTGTAAGAGGAAGATGAAATTATCCCAATGTAGCTGTTAAACGAAGATGAAATTATCTTCATGTAGCTGTGTAACGAAGATGAAATTATCTTCATGTAGCTGTTAAACGAAGATAAAATTATCTTCATGTAGGTGTTAAACGAAGATGAAATTATCTTTATGTAGCTGTTTAACGAAGATGAAATTATCATCATGTAGCTGTTAAACGAAGATGAAATTATCTTCATGTAGCTGTAAGAAGAAGATGAAATTATCTTCATGTAACTGTTAAACCAAGATGAAATTATCTTCATGTAGCAGTTAAACGAAGATGAAATTATCTTCATGTAGCTGAGTAACGAAGATGAAATTATCTTCATGTAGCTGTTAAATGAAGATGAAATTATCTTCATGTAGCTGTGTAACGAAGATGAAATTATCTTCATGTAGCTGTTAAGCAAAGATGAAATTATCTTCATGTAGCTGTTAAACGAAGATGAAATTCATGTATGAGGAAGATGAAATTATCTTCATGTAGCTGTAAGAGGAAGATGAAATTATCTTCATGTAGCTGTAAGAGGAAGATGAAATTATCCTCATGTAGGTGTTAAACGAAGATGAAATTATCTTTATGTAGGTGTTAAACGAAGATGAAATTATCTTTATGTAGGTGTTAAACGAAGATGAAATTATCCTCATGTAGCTGTAAGAGGAAGATGAAATTATCCTCATGTAGGTGTTAAACGAAGATGAAATTATCTTCATGTAGCTGTAAGAGGAAGATGAAATTATCCTCAGTAGGTGTTAAACGAAGATGAAATTATCTTTATGTAGGTGTTAAACGAAGATGAAATTATCTTTATGTAGGTGTTAAACGAAGATGAAATTATCCTCATGTAGCTGTTAAAGGAAGATGAAATTATCTTCATGTAGCTGTAAGAGGAAGATGAAATTATCTTCATGTAGCTGTTAAACGAAGATGAAATTATCTTCATGTAGCTGTGTAACGAAGATGAAATTATCTTCATGTAGGTGTTAAACGAAGATGAAATTATCTTTATGTTGGTGTTTAACGAAGATGAAATTATCTTCATGCAGCTGTAAGAGGAAGATGAAATTATCTTCATGTAACTGTTTCACGAAGATGAAATTATCTTCATGTAGCTGTAAGAAGAATCCTTATGTTGGTGTTTAACGAAGATGAAATTATCTTCATGCAGCTGTAAGAGGAAGATGAAATTATCTTCATGTAACTGTTTAACGAAGATGAAATTATCTTTATGTAGGTGTTAAACGAAGATGAAATTATCTTCATGTAGCTGTAAGAGGAAGATGACATTATCTCATGTAGCTGTTAAACGAATATGAATGTATCTTCATGTAGCTGTAAGAGGAAGATGACATTATCCTCATGTAGCTGTTAAACGAAGATGAATGTATCTTCATGTAGGTGTTAAACGAAGATGAATGTATCTTCATGTAGCTGTAAGAGGAAGATGACATTATCCTCATGTAGCTGTTAAACGAAGATGAATGTATCTTCATGTAGGTGTTAAACGAAGATAAAATTCTTGATGTAGGTGTTAAACGAGATGAAATTATCTTTATGTTGGTGTTTAAAGAAGATGAAATTATCTTCATGTAGCTGTAAGAGGAAGATGAAATTATCTTCATGTAACTGTTTAACGAAGATGAAATTATCTTCATGTAGGTGTTAAACGAAGATAAATTATCTTTATGTAGGTGTTAAACGAAGATGAAATTATCTTTGTGTAGGTGTTAAACGAAGATGAAATTACCCTCATGTAGCTGTTAAAGGAAGATGAAATTATCTTCATGTAGCTGTAAGAAGAAGATGAAATTATCTTCATGTAACTGTTAAACCAAGATGAAATTATCTTCATGTAGCAGTTAAACGAAGATGAAATTATCTTCATGTAGCTGAGTAACGAAGATGAAATTATCTTCATGTAGCTGTTAAATGAAGATGAAATTATCTTCATGTAGCTGTGTAACGAAGATAAAATTATCTTCATGTAGCTGTTAAGCAAAGATGAAATTATCTTCATGTAGCTGTTAAACGAAGATGAAATTATCTTTATGTTGGTGTTTCACGAAGATGAAATTATCTTCATGTAGGTGTTAAACGAAGATAAATTATCTTTATGTAGGTGTTAAACGAAGATGAAATTATCTTTATGTAGGTGTTAAACGAAGATGAAATTATCTTCATGTAGCTGAGTAACGAAGATGAAATTATCTTCATGTAGTGTTAAACGAAGATGAAATTATCTTTATGTTGGTGTTTCACGAAGATGAAATTATCTTCATGTAGGTGTTAAACGAAGATAAATTATCTTTATGTAGGTGTTAAACGAAGATGAAATTATCTTTATGTAGGTGTTAAACGAAGATGAAATTACCCTCATGTAGCTGTTAAAGGAAGATGAAATTATCTTCATGTAGCTGTAAGAGGAAGATGAAATTATCCCCATGTAGCTGTTAAACGAAGATGAAATTATCTTCATGTAGCTGTGTAACGAAGATGAAATTATCTTCATGTAGCTGTTAAACGAAGATAAAATTATCTTCATGTAGGTGTTAAACGAAGATGAAATTATCTTATGTAGCTGTTTAACGAAGATGAAATTATCATCATGTAGCTGTTAAACGAAGATGAAATTATCTTCATGTAGCTGTAAGAAGAAGATGAAATTATCTTCATGTAACTGTTAAACGAAGATGAAATTATCTTCATGTAGCAGTTAAACGAAGATGAAATTATCTTCATGTAGCTGAGTAACGAAGATGAAATTATCTTCATGCAGCTGTTAAGCAAAGATGAAATTATCTTCATGTAGCTGTTAAACGAAGATGAAATTATCTTCATGTATGAGGAAGATGAAATTATCTTCATGTAGCTGTAAGAGGAAGATGAATTTATCTTCATGTAGCTGTTAAACGAAGATAAAATTATCTTCATGTAGGTGTTAAACGAAGATGAAATTATCTTTATGTTGGTGTTTCACGAAGATGAAATTATCTTCATGTAGGTGTTAAACGAAGATAAATTATCTTTATGTAGGTGTTAAACGAAGATGAAATTATCTTTATGTAGGTGTTAAACGAAGATGAAATTATCTTCATGTAGCTGAGTAACGAAGATGAAATTATCTTCATGTAGGTGTTAAACGAAGATGAAATTATCTTTATGTTGGTGTTTCACGAAGATGAAATTATCTTCATGTAGGTGTTAAACGAAGATAAATTATCTTTATGTAGGAGTTAAACGAAGATGAAATTATCTTTATGTAGGTGTTAAACGAAGATGAAATTATCCTCATGTAGCTGTTAAAGGAAGATGAAATTATCTTCATGTAGCTGTAAGAGGAAGATGAAATTATCCCATGTAGCTGTTAAACGAAGATGAAATTATCTTCATGTAGCTGTGTAACGAAGATGAAATTATCTTCATGTAGCTGTTAAACGAAGATAAAATTATCTTCATGTAGGTGTTAAACGAAGATGAAATTATCTTTATGTAGCTGTTTAACGAAGATGAAATTATCATCATGTAGCTGTTAAACGAAGATGAAATTATCTTCATGTAGCTGTAAGAAGAAGATGAAATTATCTTCATGTAACTGTTAAACCAAGATGAAATTATCTTCATGTAGCAGTTAAACGAAGATGAAATTATCTTCATGTAGCTGAGTAACGAAGATGAAATTATCTTCATGTAGCTGTTAAATAAAGATGAAATTATCTTCATGTAGCTGTGTAACGAAGATGAAATTATCTTCATGTAGCTGTTAAGCAAAGATGAAATTATCTTCATGTAGCTGTTAAACGAAGATGAAATTCATGTATGAGGAAGATGAAATTATCTTCATGTAGCTGTAAGAGGAAGATGAAATTATCTTCATGTAGCTGTAAGAGGAAGATGAAATTATCCTCATGTAGGTGTTAAACGAAGATGAAATTATCTTCATGTAGCTGTAAGAGAAGATGAAATTATCCTCATGTAGGTGTTAAACGAAGATGAAATTATCTTTATGTAGGTGTTAAACGAAGATGAAATTATCCTCATGTAGCTGTAAGAGGAAGATGAAATTATCCTCATGTAGGTGTTAAACGAAGATGAAATTATCTTCATGTAGCTGTAAGAGGAAGATGAAATTATCCTCATGTAGGTGTTAAACGAAGATGAAATTATCTTTATGTAGGTGTTAAACGAAGATGAAATTATCTTTATGTAGGTGTTAAACGAAGATGAAATTATCTTCATGTAGCTGTTAAAGGAAGATGAAATTATCTTCATGTAGCTGTCAGAGGAAGATGAAATTATCTTCATGTAGCTGTTAAACGAAGATGAAATTATCTTCATGTAGCTGTGTAACGAAGATGAAATTATCTTCATGTAGGTGTTAAACGAAGATGAAATTATCTTTATGTAGGTGTTTAACGAAGATGAAATTATCTTCATGCAGCTGTAAGAGGAAGATGAAATTATCTTCTTGTAACTGTTTCACGAAGATGAAATTATCTTCATGTAGCTGTAAGAAGAATCTTTATGTTGGTGTTTAACGAAGATGAAATTATCTTCATGCAGCTGTAAGAGGAAGATGAAATTATCTTCATGTAACTGTTAAACGAAGATGAAATTATCTTTATGTAGGTGTTAAACGAAGATGAAATTATCTTCATGTAGCTGTAAGAGGAAGATGACATTATCCTCATGTAGCTGTTAAACGAATATGAATGTATCTTCATGTAGCTGTAAGAGGAAGATGACATTATCCTCATGTAGCTGTTAAACGAAGATGAATGTATCTTCATGTAGGTGTTAAACGAAGATGAATGTATCTTCATGTAGCTGTAAGAGGAAGATGACATTATCCTCATGTAGCTGTTAAACGAAGATGAATGTATCTTCATGTAGGTGTTAAACGAAGATAAAATTTTCTTGATGTAGGTGTTAAACGGAGATGAAATTATCTTTATGTTCGTGTTTAACGAAGATGAAATTATCTTCATGCAGCTGTAAGAGGAAGATGAAATTATCTTCATGTAACTGTTTAACGAAGATGAAATTATCTTCATGTAGCTGTAAGAGGAAGATGAAATTATCTTCATGTAGCTGTAAGAGGAAGATGAATTTATCTTCATGTAGCTGTTAAACGAAGATAAATTATCTTCATGTAGGTGTTAAACGAAGATGAAATTATCTTTATGTTGGTGTTTCACGAAGATGAAATTATCTTCATGCAGCTGTAAGAGGAAGATGAAATTATCCTCATGTAGCTGTAAGAGGAAGATGAAATTATCTTCATGTAGGTGTTAAACGAAGATGAAATTATCTTCATGTAGCTGTAAGAGGAAGATGAAATTATCCTCATGTAGGTGTTAAACGAAGATGAAATTATATTTATGTAGGTGTTAAACGAAGATGAAATTATCTTTATGTAGGTGTTAAACGAAGATGAAATTATCCTCATGTAGCTGTTAAAGAAAGATGAAATTATCTTCATGTAGCTAAGAGGAAGATGAAATTATCTTCATGTAGCTGTTAAACGAAGATGAAATTATCTTCATGTAGCTGTGTAACGAAGATGAAATTATCTTCATGTAGGTGTTAAACGAAGATGAAATTATCTTTATGTTGGTGTTTAAACGAAGATGAAATTATCTTCATGCAGCTGTAAGAGGAAGATGAAATTATCTTCATGTACTGTTTAACGAAGATGAAATTATCTTCATGTAGCTGTAAGAGGAAGATGAAATTATCTTCATGTAACTGTTTCACGAAGATGAAATTATCTTCATGTAGCTGTAAGAAGAATCTTTATGTTGGTGTTTAACGAAGATGAAATTATCTTCATGCAGCTGTAAGAGGAAGATGAAATTATCTTCATGTAACTGTTTAACGAAGATGAAATTATCTTTATGTAGGTGTTAAACGAAGATGAAATTATCTTCATGTAGCTGTAAGAGGAAGATGACATTATCCTCATGTAGCTGTTAAACGAATATGAATGTATCTTCATGTAGCTGTAAGAGGAAGATGACATTATCCTCATGTAGCTGTTAAACGAAGATGAATGTATCTTCATGTAGGTGTTAAACGAAGATGAATTATCTTCATGTAGCTGTAAGAGGAAGATGACATTATCCTCATGTAGCTGTTAAACGAAGATGAATGTATCTTCATGTAGGTGTTAAACGAAGATAAAATTATCTTCATGTAGGTGTTAAACGGAGATGAAATTATCTTCATGTAGCTGTAAGAAGAAGATGAAATTATCTTCATGTAACTGTTTAACGAAGATGAAATTATCTTTATGTAGGTGTTAAACGAAGATGAAATTATCTTCATGTAGCTGTAAGAGGAAGATGACATTATCCTCATGTAGCTGTTAAACGAAGATGAATGTATCTTCATGTAGCTGTAAGAGGAAGATGAAATTATCCTCATGTAGCTGTTAAACGAAGATGAATGTTATCTTCATGTAGGTGTTAAACGAAGATGAATGTATCTTCATGTAGCTGTAAGAGGAAGATGACATTATCCTCATCTAGCTGTTAAACGAAGATGAATTATCTTCATGTAGGTGTTAAACGAAGATAAAATTTTCTTGATGTAGGTGTTAAACGGAGATGAAATTATCTTTATGTTGGTGTTTAACGAAGATGAAATTATCTTCATGTAGCTGTAAGAGGAAGATGAAATTATCTTCATGTAACTGTTTAACGAAGATGAAATTATCTTCATGTAGCTGTAAGAGGAAGATGAAATTATCTTCATGTAGCTGTAAGAGGAAGATGAATTTATCTTCATGTAGCTGTTAAACGAAGATAAAATTATCTTCATGTAGGTGTTAAACGAAGATGAAATTATCTTTATGTTGGTGTTTCACGAAGATGAAATTATCTTCATGCAGCTGTAAGAGGAAGATGAAATTATCCTCATGTAGCTGTAAGAGGAAGATGAAATTATCCTCATGTAGGTGTTAAACGAAGATGAAATTATCTTCATGTAGCTGTAAGAGGAAGATGAAATTATCCTCATGTAGGTGTTAAACGAAGATGAAATTATATTTATGTAGGTGTTAAACGAAGATGAAATTATCTTTATGTAGGTGTTAAACGAAGATGAAATTATCCTCATGTAGCTGTTAAAGAAAGATGAAATTATCTTCATGTAGCTGTAAGAGAAGATGAAATTATCTTCATGTAGCTGTTAAACGAAGATGAAATTATCTTCATGTAGCTGTGTAACGAAGATGAAATTATCTTCATGTAGGTGTTAAACGAAGATGAAATTATCTTATGTTGGTGTTTAACGAAGATGAAATTATCTTCATGCAGCTGTAAGAGGAAGATGAAATTATCTTCATGTAACTGTTTCACGAAGATGAAATTATCTTCATGTAGCTGTAAGAAGAATCTTTATGTTGGTGTTTAACGAAGATGAAATTATCTTCATGCAGCTGTAAGAGGAAGATGAAATTATCTTCATGTAACTGTTTAACGAAGATGAAATTATCTTTATGTAGGTGTTAAACGAAGATGAAATTATCTTCATGTAGCTGTAAGAGGAAGATGACATTATCCTCATGTAGCTGTTAAACGAATATGAATGTATCTTCATGTAGCTGTAAGAGGAAGATGACATTATCCTCATGTAGCTGTTAAACGAAGATGAATGTATCTTCCTGTAGGTGTTAAACGAAGATGAATGTATCTTCATGTAGCTGTAAGAGGAAGATGACATTATCCTCATGTAGCTGTTAAACGAAGATGAATGTATCTTCATGTAGGTGTTAAACGAAGATAAAATTATCTTCATGTAGGTGTTAAACGGAGATGAAATTATCTTCATGTAGCTGTAAGAAGAAGATGAAATTATCTTCATGCAGCTGTAAGAGGAAGATGAAATTATCTTCATGTAGCAGTTAAACGAAGATGAAATTATCTTCATGTAGCTGTTAACGAAGATGAAATTATCTTCATGTAGCTGTTAAGCAAAGATGAAATTATCTTCATGTAGCTGTTAAACGAAGATGAAATTCATGTATGAGGAAGATGAAATTATCTTCATGTAGCTGTAAGAGGAAGATGAAATTATCTTCATGTAGCTGTAAGAGGAAGATGAAATTATCCTCATGTAGGTGTTAAACGAAGATGAAATTATCTTTATGTAGGTGTTAAACGAAGATGAAATTATCTTTATGTAGGTGTTAAACGAAGATGAAATTATCCTCATGAAGCTGTAAGAGGAAGATGAAATTATCCTCATGTAGGTGTTAAACGAAGATGAAATTATCTTCATGTAGCTGTAAGAGGAAGATGAAATTATCCTCATGTAGCTGAGTAACGAAGATGAAATTATCTTCATGTAGCTGTTAAACGAAGATGAAATTATCTTCATGTAGCTGTGTAACGAAGATGAAATTATCTTCATGTAGGTGTTAAACGAAGATGAAATTATCTTTATGTTGGTGTTTAACGAAGATGAAATTATCTTCATGCAGCTGTAAGAGGAAGATGAAATTATCTTCATGTAACTGTTCACGAAGATGAAATTATCTTCATGTAGCTGTAAGAAGAATCTTTATGTTGGTGTTTAACGAAGATGAAATTATCTTCATGCAGCTGTAAGAGGAAGATGACATTATCTCATGTAGCTGTTAAACGAAGATGAATGTATCTTCATGTAGGTGTTAAACGAAGATGAATGTATCTTCATGTAGCTGTAAGAGGAAGATGACATTATCTTCATGTAGCTGTAAGAGGAAGATGAAATTATTTTATGTAGGTGTTAAACGAAGATGAAATTATCTTCATGTAGCTGAGTAACGAAGATGAAATTATCTTCATGTAGCTGTTAAACGAAGATGAAATTATCTTCATGTAGCTGTGTAACGAAGATGAAATTATCTTCATGTAGGTGTTAAACGAAGATGAAATTATCTTTATGTTGGTGTTTAACGAAGATGAAATTATCTTCATGCAGCTGTAAGAGTGAAATGAATATTATCTTCATGTAACGTAATATTTTTCAACTAAGAATGAAAAGAAATTATCTTCATGTAGCTGTAAGAAGAATCTTTATGTTGGTGTTTAACGAAGATGAAATTATCTTCATGCAGCTGTAAGAGGAAGATGAAATTATCTTCATGTAACTGTTTAACGAAGATGAAATTATCTTTATGTAGGTGTTAAACGAAGATGAAATTATCTTCATGTAGCTGTAAGAGGAAGATGAAATTATCCTCATGTAGCTGTTAAACGAAATGAATGTATCTTCATGTAGCTGTAAGAGGAAGAGATGACATTATCCTCATATGTAGCTGTTAAACGAAGATGAATGTATCTTCATGTAGGTGTTAAACGAAGATGAATGTATCTTCATGTAGCTGTAAGAGGAAGATGAAATTATCCTCATGTAGCTGTTAAACGAAGATGAATGTATCTTCATGTAGGTGTTAAACGAAGATAAAATTTTCTTGATGTAGGTGTTAAACGGAGATGATATTATCTTTATGTTGATGTTTAACGAAGATGAAATTATCTTCATGCAGCTGTAAGAGAAGATGAAATTATCTTCATGTAACTGTTTAACGAAGATGAAATTATCTTCATGTAGCTGTAAGAGGAAGATGAAATTATCTTCATGTAGCTGTAAGAGAAGATGAAATTATCTTCATGTAGCTGTTAAACGAAGATAAAATTATCTTCATGTAGGTGTTAAACGAAGATGAAATTATCTTTATGTTGGTGTTTCACGAAGATGAAATTATCTTCATGTAGGTGTTAAACGAAGATAAATTATCTTTATGTAGGTGTTAAACGAAGATGAAATTATCTTTATGTAGGTGTTAAACGAAGATGAAATTATCTTCATGTAGCTGAGTAACGAAGATGAAATTATCTTCATGTAGGTGTTAAACGAAGATGAAATTTCTCTTATGTTGGTGTTTCACGAAGATGAAATTATCTTCATGTAGTGTTAAACGAAGATAAATTATCTTTATGTAGGTGTTAAACGAAGATGAAATTATCTTTGTGTAGGTGTTAAACGAAAATGAAATTACCCTCATGTAGCTGTTAAAGGAAGATGAAATTATCTTCATGTAGCTGTAAAGAAGATGAAATTATCTTCATGTAACTGTTAAACCAAGATGAAATTATCTTCATGTAGCAGTTAACGAAGATGAAATTATCTTCATGTAGCTGAGTAACGAAGATGAAATTATCTTCATGTAGCTGTTAAATGAAGATGAAATTATCTTCATGTAGCTGTGTAACGAAGATGAAATTATCTTCATGTAGCTGTTAAGCAAAGATGAAATTATCTTCATGTAGCTGTTAAACGAAGATGAAATTCATGTATGAGGAAGATGAAATTATCTTCATGTAGCTGTAAGAGGAAGATGAAATTATCTTCATGTAGCTGTAAGAGGAAGATGAAATTATCCTCATGTAGGTGTTAAACGAAGATGAAATTATCTTTATGTAGGTGTTAAACGAAGATGAAATTATCTTTATGTAGGTGTTAAACGAAGATGAAATTATCCTCATGTAGCTGTAAGAGGAAGATGAAATTATCCTCATGTAGGTGTTAAACGAAGATGAAATTATCTTCATGTAGCTGTAAGAGGAAGATGAAATTATCCTCATGTAGGTGTTAAACGAAGATGAAATTATCTTTATGTAGGTGTTAAACGAAGATGAAATTATCTTTATGTAGGTGTTAAACGAAGATGAAATTATCCTCATGTAGCTGTTAAAGGAAGATGAAATTATCTTCATGTAGCTGTAAGAGGAAGATGAAATTATCTTCATGTAGCTGTTAAACGAAGATGAAATTATCTTCATGTAGCTGTGTAACGAAGATGAAATTATCTTCATGTAGGTGTTAAACGAAGATGAAATTATCTTTATGTTTGTGTTTAAACGAAGATGAAATTATCTTCATGCAGCTGTAAGAGGAAGATGAAATTATCTTCATGTAACTGTTTAAACGAAGATGAAATTATCTTCATGTAGCTGTAAGAGGAAGATGAAATTATCTTCATGTAACTGTTTCACGAAGATGAAATTATCTTCATGTAGCTGTAAGAGGAAGATGAAATTATCTCATGTAGGTGTTAAACGAAGATGAAATTATCTTTATGTAGGTGTTAAACGAAGATGAAATTATCTTCAGTAGCTGTAAGAGGAAGATGAAATTATCCTCATGTAGGTGTTAAACGAAGATGAAATTATCTTCATGTAGCTGTAAGAAGAATCTTTATGTTGGTGTTTAACGAAGATGAAATTATCTTCATGCAGCTGTAAGAGGAAGATGAAATTATCTTCATGTAACTGTTTAACGAAGATGAAATTATCTTTATGTAGGTGTTAAACGAAGATGAAATTATCTTCATGTAGCTGTAAGAGGAAGATGGCATTATCCTCATGTAGCTGTTAAACGAATATGAATGTATCTTCATGTAGCTGTAAGAGGAAGATGACATTATCCTCATGTAGCTGTTAAACGAAGATGAATGTATCTTCATGTAGGTGTTAAACGAAGATGAATGTATCTTCATGTAGCTGTAAGAGGAAGATGACATTATCCTCATGTAGCTGTTAAACGAAGATGAATGTATCTTCATGTAGGTGTTAAACGAAGATAAAATTATCTTCATGTAGGTGTTAAACGGAGATGAAATTATCTTCATGCAGCTGTAAGAGGAAGATGAAATTATCTTCATGTACTGTTTAACGAAGATGAAATTATCTTCATGTAGCTGTAAGAGGAAGGTGAAATTATCTTCATGTAGCTGTAAGAGGAAGATGAATTTATCTTCATGTAGCTGTTAAACGAAGATAAAATTATCTTCATGTAGGTGTTAAACGAAGATGAAATTATCTTTATGTTGGTGTTTCACGAAGATGAAATTATCTTCATGCAGCTGTAAGAGGAGATGAAATTATCCTCATGTAGGTGTTAAACGAAGATGAAATTATCTTCATGTAGCTGTAAGAGGAAGATGAAATTATCCTCATGTAGCTGTAAGAGAAGATGAAATTATCCTCATGTAGGTGTTAAACGAAGATGAAATTATATTTATGTAGGTGTTAAACGAAGATGAAATTATCTTTATGTAGGTGTTAAACGAAGATGAAATTATCCTCATGTAGCTGTTAAAGGAAGATGAAATTATCTTCATGTAGCTGTAAGAGGAAGATGAAATTTCTTCATGTAGCTGTTAAACGAAGATGAAATTATCTTCATGAAGCTGTGTAACGAAGATGAAATTATCTTCATGTAGGTGTTAAACGAAGATGAAATTATCTTATGTTGGTGTTAAACGAAGCTGAAATTATCTTCATGCAGCTGTAAGAGGAAGATGAAATTATCTTCATGTAACTGTTTAACGACGATGAAATTATCTTCATGTAGCTGTAAGAGGAAGATGAAATTATCTTCATGTAACTGTTTCACGAAGATGAAATTATCTTCATGTAGCTGTAAGAAGAATCTTTATGTTGGTGTTTAACGAAGATGAAATTATCTTCATGCAGCTGTAAGAGGAAGATGAAATTATCTTCATGTAACTGTTTAACGAAGATGAAATTATCTTTATGTAGGTGTTAAACGAGGATGAAATTATCTTCATGTAGCTGTAAGAGAAGATGACATTATCCTCATGTAGCTGTTAAACGAATATGAATGTATCTTCATGTAGCTGTAAGAGGAAGATGAAATTATCCTCATGTAGGTGTTAAACGAAGATGAAATTATCTTCATGTAGCTGTAAGAAGAATCTTTATGTTGGTGTTAAACGAAGATGAAATTATCTTCATGCAGCTGTAAGAGGAAGATGAAATTATCTTCATGTAACTGTTTAACGAAGATGAAATTATCTTTTATGTAGGTGTTAAACGAAGATGAAATTATCTTCATGTAGCTGTAAGAGGAAGATGATTTATCCTCATGTAGCTGTTAAACGAATATGAATGTATCTTCATGTAGCTGTAAGAGGAAGATGAAATTATCCTCATGTAGCTGTTAAACGAAGATGAATGTATCTTCATGTAGGTGTTAAACGAAGATGAATGTATCTTCATGTAGCTGTAAGAGGAAGATGACATTATCCTCATGTAGCTGTTAAACGAAGATGAATGTATCTTCATGTAGGTGTTAAACGAAGATAAAATTATCTTCATGTAGGTGTTAAACGGAGATGAAATTATCTTCATGCAGCTGTAAGAGGAAGATGAAATTATCTTCATGTAACTGTTTAACGAAGATGAAATTATCTTCATGTAGCTGTAAGAGGAAGATGAAATTATCTTCATGTAACTGTTTCACGAAGATGAAATTATCTCATGTAGCTGTAAGAGGAAGATGAAATTATCCTCATGTAGGTGTTAAACGAAGATGAAATTATCTTTATGTAGGTGTTAAACGAAGATGAAATTATCTTCAGTAGCTGTAAGAGGAAGATGAAATTATCTTCATGTAGGTGTTAAACGAAGATGAAATTATCTTCATGTAGCTGTAAGAAGAATCTTTATGTTGGTGTTTAACGAAGATGAAATTATCTTCATGCAGCTGTAAGAAAGATGAAATTATCTTCATGTAACTGTTTAACGAAGATGAAATTATCTTTATGTAGGTGTTAAACGAAGATGAAATTATCTTCATGTAGCTGTAAGAGGAAGATGGCATTATCCTCATGTAGCTGTTAAACGAATATGAATGTATCTTCATGTAGCTGTAAGAGGAAGATGACATTATCCTCATGTAGCTGTTAAACGAAGATGAATGTATCTTCATGTAGGTGTTAAACGAAGATGAATGTATCTTCATGTAGCTGTAAGAGGAAGATGACATTATCCTCATGTAGCTGTTAAACGAAGATGAATGTATCTTCATGTAGGTGTTAAACGAAGATAAAATTATCTTCATGTAGGTGTTAAACGGAGATGAAATTATCTTCATGCAGCTGTAAAGAGGAAGATGAAATTATCTTCATGTAACTGTTTAAACGAAGATGAAATTATCTTCATGTAGCTGTAAGAGGAAGGTGAAATTATCTTCATGTAGCTGTAAGAGGAAGATGAATTATCTTCATGTAGCTGTTAAACGAAGATAAAATTATCTTCATGTAGGTGTTAAACGAAGATGAAATTATCTTTATGTTGGTGTTTCACGAAGATGAAATTATCTTCATGCAGCTGTAAGAGGAAGATGAAATTATCCTCATGTAGGTGTTA
The DNA here is from genome assembly GCF_018143015.1 of Lytechinus variegatus. Taxonomy (NCBI): domain Eukaryota; kingdom Metazoa; phylum Echinodermata; class Echinoidea; order Temnopleuroida; family Toxopneustidae; genus Lytechinus; species Lytechinus variegatus. Next base: position 4,774,464 of record NC_054743.1, read on the forward strand.
AACGAAGATGAAATTATCTTCATGTAGCTGTAAGAGAAGATGAAATTATCCTCATGTAGCTGTAAGAGGAAGATGAAATTATCCTCATGTAGGTGTTAAACGAAGATGAAATTATATTTATGTAGGTGTTAAACGAAGATGAAATTATCTTTATGTAGGTGTTAAACGAAGATGAAATTATCCTCATGTAGCTGTTAAAGGAAGATGAAATTATCTTCATGTAGCTGTAAAGGAAGATGAAATTATCTTCATGTAGCTGTTAAACGAAGATGAAATTATCTTCATGAAGCTGTGTTAACGAAGATGAAATTATCTTCATGTAGGTGTTAAACGAAGATGAAATTATCTTCATGTAGCTGTAAGAGAAGATGAAATTATCCTCATGTAGCTGTAAGAAAGATGAAATTATCCTCATGTAGGTGTTAAACGAAGATGAAATTATATTTATGTAGGTGTTAAACGAAGATGAAATTATCTTCATGCAGCTGTAAGAGGAAGATGAAATTATCTTCATGTAACTGTTTAAACGACTATGAAATTATCTTCATGTAGCTGTAAAGGAAGATGAAATTATCTTCATGTAACTGTTTCACGAAGATGAAATTATCTTCATGTAGCTGTAAAGAAGATCTTTATGTTGGTGTTTAACGAAGATGAAATTATCTTCATGCAGCTGTAAGAGGAAGATGAAATTATCTTCATGTAACTGTTTAACGAAGATGAAATTATCTTTATGTAGGTGTTAAACGAGATGAAATTATCTTCATGTAGCTGTAAGAGGAAGATGACATTATCCTCATGTAGCTGTTAAACGAATATGAATGTATCTTCATGTAGCTGTAAGAGGAAGATGACATTATCCTCATGTAGCTGTTAAACGAAGATGATGTATCTTCATGTAGGTGTTAAACGAAGATGAATGTATCTTCATGTAGCTGTAAGAGGAAGATGACATTATCCTCATGTAGCTGTTAAACGAAGATGAATGTATCTTCATGTAGGTGTTAAACGAAGATAAATTATCTTCATGTAGGTGTTAAACGAAGATGAAATTATCTTCATGCAGCTGTAAGAGGAAGATGAAATTATCTTCATGTAACTGTTTACCGAAGATGAAATTATCTTCATGTAGCTGTAAGAGGAAGGTGAAATTATCTTCATGTAGCTGTAAGAGGAAGATGAATTTATCTTCATGTAGCTGTTAAACGAAGATAAAATTATCTTCATGTAGGTGTTAAACGAAGATGAAATTATCTTTATGTTGGTGTTTCACGAAGATGAAATTATCTTCATGCAGCTGTAAGAGGAAGATGAAATTATCTTCATGTAACTGTTTAACGAAGATGAAATTATCTTCATGTAGCTGTAAGAGGAAGATGAAATTATCTTCATGTAGCTGTTAACGAAGATGAAATTATCTTCATGAAGCTGTGTAACGAAGATGAAATTATCTTCATGTAGGTGTTAAACGAAGATGAAATTATCTTTATGTTGGTGTTTAACGAAGATGAAATTATCTTCATGCAGCTGTAAGAGGAAGATGAAATTATCTTCATGTAACTGTTTAACGACGATGAAATTATCTTCATGTAGCTGTAAGAGGAAGATGAAATTATCTTCATGTAACTGTTTCACGAAGATGAAATTATCTTCATGTAGCTGTAAGAAGAATCTTTATGTTGGTGTTTAACGAAGATGAAATTATCTTCATGCAGCTGTAAGAGGAAGATGAAATTATCTTCATGTAACTGTTTAACGAAGATGAAATTATCTTATGTAGGTGTTAAACGAGGATGAAATTATCTTCATGTAGCTGTAAGAGAAGATGACATTATCCTCATGTAGCTGTTAAACGAATATGAATGTATCTTCATGTAGCTGTAAGAGGAAGATGAAATTATCCTCATGTAGGTGTTAAACGAAGATGAAATTATCTTCATGTAGCTGTAAGAAGAATCTTTATGTTGGTGTTTTAACGAAGATGAAATTATCTTCATGCAGCTGTTAAGAGGAAGATGAAATTATCTTCATGTAACTGTTTAACGAAGATGAAATTATCTTTATGTAGGTGTTAAACGAAGATGAAATTATCTTCATGTAGCTGTAAGAGGAAGATGGCATTATCCTCATGTAGCTGTTAAACGAATATGAATGTATCTTCATGTAGCTGTAAGAGGAAGATGACATTATCCTCATGTAGCTGTTAAACGAAGATGAATGTATCTTCATGTAGGTGTTAAACGAAGATGAATGTATCTTCATGTAGCTGTAAGAGGAAGATGACATTATCCTCATGTAGCTGTTAAACGAAGATGAATGTATCTTCATGTAGGTGTTAAACGAAGATAAAATTATCTTCATGTAGGTGTTAAAAACGGAGATGAAATTATCTTCATGCAGCTGTAAAGGAAGATGAAATTATCTTCATGTAACTGTTTAACGAAGATGAAATTATCTTCATGTAGCTGTAAGAGGAAGATGAAATTATCTTCATGTAACTGTTTCACGAAGATGAAATTATCTTCATGTAGCTGTAAGAGGAAGATGAAATTATCTCATGTAGGTGTTAAACGAAGATGAAATTATCTTTATGTAGGTGTTAAACGAAGATGAAATTATCTTCAGGTAGCTGTAAGAGGAAGATGAAATTATCCTCATGTAGGTGTTAAACGAAGATGAAATTATCTTCATGTAGCTGTAAGAAGAATCTTTATGTTGGTGTTTAACGAAGATGAAATTATCTTCATGCAGCTGTAAGAGGAAGATGAAATTATCTTCATGTAACTGTTTAACGAAGATGAAATTATCTTTATGTAGGTGTTAAACGAAGATGAAATTATCTTCATGTAGCTGTAAGAGGAAGATGGCATTATCCTCATGTAGCTGTTAAACGAATATGAATGTATCTTCATGTAGCTGTAAGAGGAAGATGACATTATCCTCATGTAGCTGTTAAACGAAGATGAATGTATCTTCATGTAGGTGTTAAACGAAGATGAATGTATCTTCATGTAGCTGTAAGAGGAAGATGACATTATCCTCATGTAGCTGTTAAACGAAGATGAATGTATCTTCATGTAGCTGTTAAACGAAGATAAAATTATCTTCATGTAGGTGTTAAACGGAGATGAAATTATCTTCATGCAGCTGTAAGAGGAAGATGAAATTATCTTCATGTACTGTTTAACGAAGATGAAATTATCTTCATGTAGCTGTAAGAGGAAGGTGAAATTATCTTCATGTAGCTGTAAGAGGAAGATGAATTTATCTTCATGTAGCTGTTAAACGAAGATAAAATTATCTTCATGTAGGTGTTAAACGAAGATGAAATTATCTTTATGTTGGTGTTTCACGAAGATGAAATTATCTTCATGCAGCTGTAAGAGGAAGATGAAATTATCCTCATGTAGGTGTTAAACGAAGATGAAATTATCTTCATGTAGCTGTAAGAGAAGATGAAATTATCCTCATGTAGCTGTAAGAGGAAGATGAAATTATCCTCATGTAGGTGTTAAACGAAGATGAAATTATATTTATGTAGGTGTTAAACGAAGATGAAATTATCTTTATGTAGGTGTTAAACGAAGATGAAATTATCTCATGTAGCTGTTAAAGGAAGATGAAATTATCTTCATGTAGCTGTAAGAGGAAGATGAAATTATCTTCATGTAGCTGTTAAACGAAGATGAAATTATCTTCATGAAGCTGTGTAACGAAGATGAAATTATCTTCATGTAGGTGTGGAATAAACGAAGATGAAATTATCTTCATGTAGCTGTAAGAGGAAGATGAAATTATCTCATGTAGCTGTAAGAGGAAGATGAAATTATCCTCATGTAGGTGTTAAACGAAGATGAAATTATATTTATGTAGGTGTTAAACGAAGATGAAATTATCTTCATGCAGCTGTAAGAGGAAGATGAAATTATCTTCATGTAACTGTTTAACGACTATGAAATTATCTTCATGTAGCTGTAAGAGGAAGATGAAATTATCTTCATGTAACTGTTTCACGAAGATGAAATTATCTTCATGTAGCTGTAAGAAGATCTTTATGTTGGTGTTTAACGAAGATGAAATTATCTTCATGCAGCTGTAAGAGAAGATGAAATTATCTTCATGTAACTGTTTAACGAAGATGAAATTATCTTTATGTAGGTGTTAAACGAGGATGAAATTATCTTCATGTAGCTGTAAGAGAAGATGAATTATCCTCATGTAGCTGTTAAACGAATATGAAATGTATCTTCATGTAGCTGTAAGAGGAAGATGACATTATCCTCATGTAGCTGTTAAACGAAGATGAATGTATCTTCATGTAGGTGTTAAACGAAGATGAATGTATCTTCATGTAGCTGTAAGAGGAAGATGACATTATCTTCATGTAGCTGTTAAACGAAGATGAATGTATCTTCATGTAGGTGTAAACGAAGATAAAATTATCTTCATGTAGGTGTTAAACGGAGATGAAATTATCTTCATGCAGCTGTAAGAGGAAGATGAAATTATCTTCATGTAACTGTTTACCGAAGATGAAATTATCTTCATGTAGCTGTAAGAGGAAGGTGAAATTATCTTCATGTAGCTGTAAGAGGAAGATGAATTATCTTCATGTAGCTGTTAAACGAAGATAAATTATCTTCATGTAGGTGTTAAACGAAGATGAAATTATCTTTATGTTGGTGTTTCACGAAGATGAAATTATCTTCATGCAGCTGTAAGAGGAAGATGAAATTATCTTCATGTAACTGTTTAACGAAGATGAAATTATCTTCATGTAGCTGTAAGAGAAGATGAAATTATCTTCATGTAGCTGTAAGAGGAAGATGAATTTATCTTCATGTAGCTGTTAAACGAAGATAAAATTATCTTCATGTAGGTTTTAAACGAAGATGAAATTATCTTTATGTTGGTGTTTCACGAAGATGAAATTATCTTCATGTAGGTGTTAAACGAAGATAATTATCTTTATGTAGGTGTTAAACGAAGATGAAATTATCTTTATGTAGGTGTTAAACGAAGATGAAATTATCTTCATGTAGCTGTGTAACGAAGATGAAATTATCTTCATGTAGGTGAAACGAAGATGAAATTACCCTCATGTAGCTGTTAAAGAAAGATGAAATTATCTTCATGTAGCTGTAAGAGGAAGATGAAATTATCCCCATGTAGCTGTTAAACGAAGATGAAATTATCTTCATGTAGCTGTGTAACGAAGATGAAATTATCTTCATGTAGCTGTTAAACGAAGATGAAATTATCTTCATGTAGGTGTTCAACGAAGATGAAATTATCTTTATGTAGCTGTTTAACGAAGATGAAATTATCATCATCAGTAGCTGTTAAACGAAGATGAAATTATCTTCATGTAGCTGTAAGAAGAAGATGAAATTATCTTCATGTAACTGTTAAACCGAGATGAAATTATCTTCATGTAGCAGTTAAACGAAGATGAAATTATCTTCATGTAGCTGAGTAACGAAGATGAAATTATCTTCATGTAGCTGTTAAATGAAGATGAAATTATCTTCATGTAGCTGTGTAACGAAGATGAAATTATCTTCATGTAGCTGTTAAGCAAAGATGAAATTATCTTCATGTAGCTGTTAAACGAAGGTGAAATTATCTTCATGTATGAGGAAGATGAAATTATCTTCATGTAGCTGTAAGAGAAGATGAATTTATCTTCATGTAGCTGTTAAAACGAAGATAAATTATCTTCATGTAGCTGTTAAACGAAGATGAAATTATCTTTATGTTGGTGTTTCACACGAAGATGAAATTATCTTCATGTAGGTGTTAAACGAAGATAAATTATCTTCATGTAGGTGTTAAACGAAGATGAAATTATCTTTATGTAGGTGTTAAACGAAGATGAAATTATCTTCATGTAGCTGAGTAACGAAGATGAAATTATCTTCATGTAGGTGTTAAACGAAGATGAAATTATCTTCATGTTGGTGTTTAACGAAGATGAAATTATCTTCATGTAGGTGTTAAACGAAGATAAAATTATCTTCATGTAGGTGTTAAACGAAGATGAAATTATCTTATGTAGCTGTTTAACGAAGATGAAATTATCATCATGTAGCTGTAAACGAAGATGAAATTATCTTCATGTAGCTGTAAGAAGAAGATGAAATTATCTTCATGTAACTGTTAAACCAAGATGAAATTATCTTCATGTAGCAGTTAAACGAAGATGAAATTATCTTCATGTAGCTGAGTAACGAAGATGAAATTATCTTCATGTAGCTGTTAAATGAAGATGAAATTATCTTCATGTAGCTGTGTAACGAAGATGAAATTATCTTCATGTAGCTGTTAAGCAAAGATGAAATTATCTTCATGTAGCTGTTTAAACGAAGATGAAATTATCTTCATGTATGAGGAAAGATGAAAGTTATCTTCATGTAGCTGTAAGAGGAAGATGAAATTATCTTCATGTAAGCTGTTAAACGAAGATAAAATTATCTTCATGTAGCTGTTAAACGAAGATGAAATTATCTTTGTGTTGGTGTTTCACGAAGATGAAATTATCTTCATGTAGGTGTTAAACGAAGATAAATTATCTTCATGTAGCTGTAAGAGGAATGAAATTATCCCCATGTAGCTGTTAAACGAAGATGAAATTATCTTCATGTAGCTGTGTAACGAAGATGAAATTATCTTCATGTAGCTGTTAAACGAAGATAAAATATCTTCATGTAGGTGTTAAACGAAGATGAAATTATCTTTATGTAGCTGTTTAACGAAGATGAAATTATCTTCATGTAGCTGTTAAACGAAGATGAAATTATCTTCATGTAGCTGTAAGAAGAAGATGAAATTATCCCATGTAGCTGTTAAACGAAGATGAAATTATCTTCATGTAGCTGTGTAACGAAGATGAAATTATCTTCATGTAGCTGTTAAACGAAGATGAAATTATCTTCATGTAGCAGTTTAAACGAAGATGAAATTATCTTCATGTAGCTGAGTAACGAAGATGAAATTATCTTCATGTAGCTGTTAAATGAAGATGAAATTATCTTCATGTAGCTTGTAACGAAGATGAAATTATCTTCATGTAGCTGTTAAGCAAAGATGAAATTATCTTCATGTAGCTGTTAAACGAAGATGAAATTATCTTCATGTATGAGGAAGATGAAATTATCTTCATGTAGCTGTAAGAGGAAGATGAATTTATCTTCATGTAGCTGTTAAACGAAGATAAATTATCTTCATGTAGCTGTAAACGAAGATGAAATTATCTTTATGTTGGTGTTTCACGAAGATGAAATTATCTTCATGTAGGTGTTAAACGAAGATAAATTATCTTTATGTAGGTGTTAAACGAAGATGAAATTATCTTTATGTAGGTGTTAAACGAAGATGAAATTATCTTCATGTAGCTGAGTAACGAAGATGAAATTATCTTCATGTAGGTGTTAAACGAAGATGAAATTATCGTTATGTTGGTGTTAAACGAAGATGAAATTATCTTCATGTAGTGTTAAACGAAGATAGATTATCTTTATGTAGGTGTTAAACGAAGATGAAATTATCTTCATGTAGCTGTTAAAGGAAGATGAAATTATCTTCATGTAGCTGTAAGAGGAAGATGAATTTATCCCCATGTAGCTGTTAAACGAAGATGAAATTATCTTCATGTAGCTGTGTAACGAAAGATGAAATTATCTTCATGTAGCTGTTAAACGAAGATAAAATTATCTTCATGTAGCTGTTAACGAAGATGAAATTATCTTTATGTAGCTGTTTAACGAAGATGAAATTATCTTCATGTAGCTGAGTAACGAAGATGAAAATTATCTTCATGTAGGTGTTAAACGAAGATGAAATTATCTTTATGTTGGTGTTTCAACGAAGATGAAATTATCTCATGTAGGTGTTAAACGAAGATAAATTATCTTCATGTAGGTGTTAAACGAAGATGAAATTACCCTCATGTAGCTGTTAAAGGAAGATGAAATTATCTTCATGTAGCTGAAGAGGAAGATGAAAATTATTCCATGTAGCTGTTAAACGAAGATGAAATTATCTTCATGTAGCTGTGTAACGAAGACGAAATTATCTTCATGTAGCTGTTAAACGAAGATAAATTATCTTCATGTAGGTGTTAAACGAAGATGAAATTATCTTTATGTAGGTGTTAAACGAAGATGAAATTATCTTCATGTAGCTGAGTAACGAAGATGAAATTATCTTCATGTAGGTGTTAAACGAAGATGAAATTATCTTTATGTTGGTGTTTCACGAAGATTAAATTATCTTCATGTAGGTGTTAAACGAAGATAAATTATCTTTATGTAGGTGTTAAACGAAGATGAAATTATCTTTATGTAGGTGTTAAACGAAGATGAAATTATCCTCATGTAGCTGTTAAAGGAAGATGAAATTATCTTCATGTAGCTGTAAGAGGAAGATGAAATTATCCCATGTAGCTGTTAAACGAAGATGAAATTATCTTCATGTAGCTGTGTAACGAAGATGAAATTATCTTCATGTAGCTGTTAAACGAAGATAAAATTATCTTCATGTAGCTGTTAAACGAAGATGAAATTATCTTCATGTAGCTGTTTAACGAAGATGAAATTATCTTCATGTAGCTGTTAAACGAAGATGAAATTATCTTCATGTAACTGTTAAACGAAGATGAAATTATCTTCATGTAGCAGTTAAACGAAGATGAAATTATCTTCATGTAGCTGAGTAACGAAGATGAAATTATCTTCATGTAGCTGTTAAATGAAGATGAAATTATCTTCATGTAGCTGTTAAACGAAGATGAAATTATCTTCATGTAGCTGTTAAGCAAAGATGAAATTATCTTCATGTAGCTGTTAAACGAAGATGAAATTATCTTCATGTATG